>NC_079451.1:41078272-41160772 GCF_903798145.1 Danio aesculapii | reverse complement strand
CTCTTGATGTCAGTTTGACAGCTTCAGCCACATTATTCAATGTTTTTAGCTGCGGCCCTCTTACTGTTAGTTTGCCCCCATCCCCCCCCCCCCCCCCATATATATATATATATATATATATATATATATATATATATATATATATATATATATATATATATATATATATATATATATATATATATATATATATATATATATATATATATATATATATATATATATATATATATATATATATATATATATATATATATATATATATATATATATTCGAATACAAATACTTTCCCCCTCAACAAATACAATTTCAAATACCGGCTGCTTTGCACACCCCTAATCTGTAGGTTAGATCTGTGAAACGGGCTTTTGAACTTCTGACTTTGTGGACTTTGTTTTGTAATGCTGCAGATCACTGAGCTGACCACTGCCTGAAATAGAGTTTGCTTTTCATTTATTCCCCAGCTCTATTCAGATACATTATAAAAGTGGTGTAATGATATACCTGCGCATTTGAGGCCTTCAGCAGTCAGAGAGTCACATCTGGAGAATAACTCTGGACTGCAGACACTGGATTTGCACTCAGGTCTAGTATGCAGTAAGTGTCTGAAGCACTGCTCTGTCAAAGATATTGGAAACAAAACATGAATTGCTCCATTTTGACAACAGCCGGTACTCAACTCCTTTTATATTTTTGACATACTGCAAAGGATTTAATCTAACCACCCGTTAACCCATAAAGCAATCAAATACATTTAATTTCAACTCAAATATATGAAAGATATATTATAAATAAATTGTAAAAATTTATTGATTAAAAAAATACTTTTAAAATCTGTAATAAAAAGTAAATAATGTCCACTTAGTTTAAAGGCTGTAGTTTAAAAACATTTCCTGACATAGAAAGCACAAATTAGTTAAATTAAATATGAATGCATTCATGAATGGTTCAATCTAGGGGCTCCATAGTAGCAATGATTTCCTTGGAGGGAAATAAAAAGAAATGTTTTCCTTTAGTTAGACTGTGTAAAGAGTGAAGCCATTGCTCATAGTGGTCCCCGGTGAGAGCTGTCTATTTATCCAGCGGAGATGAAGCACATACAGAAGGAGAGAAACGGAGAGAGAGCAGGGGTCATGGAGTTCATATCCAGGGAATAACTCTCAGTCTGAACCCCTTCTGAGAGCAGGCGGAGGAAAAAAGTGTTGGGCAATGTGGGTAAAAGAGCCGGAGAAGAGGGCGAGGAGGACGAGTGGAGGCAGCAGGGTTTATATTTCACCAGCAGAGAGGAGATGAACACTGGCAGAGCAAAGGGAAAGAAAAAGAGTTCCCACTTTGGCTGAACTTCATTCCATTGTGTGCTTGCAGATTTTCCCACAGGACCAACTGCATGGGCAGGCAGGAGATTTGTAGCACTGAATGGTTTCATGTTTTTATATTTGTTTGTCGTTGTTGGCATAGGCGGAGGGTGAACAAACTCCAGGGTATGGCTAATATATGTGCTGCCCTTTAATGCATTTTTAAAAATTTGCGACCGACCAAGAAGAGGTTTTAACAAAAGCACTGCCTATCAACAAACGTCTATTATATTCAACACGCACATTTAAATTATTTTATTAAAATCACCCACTGATCTACACTACTGGTCAAAAGTTTGGGGTCAGTTTATTTTTTTAATTATTATTAATTTTATTAAATTTTATAAAAAAATTGTTCATCAAGGCGGCATTTATCAAATATTTTTAAAAATTGTTCAATTGTTAAATACTTATTTATTAAATATTTATTTATTACTTACTGTATGCAGTTTCAAATGAAATCATTACTCCTTGTTGCTTTTATTACTATTATTATTAATAATAATAATAATAATAATAATGACAATAATAATAATAATAATGACAATAATGATGATAATAATAATAATAATGATGATAATAATAATGATGATGATGATGATAATAATGACAATAATGATGATGATGATGATGATGATAATAATGATGATGATGATGATGAAGATAATAATAATAATAATAATAATAATAATAATAATAATAATAATAATAATAATAATAATAATTAATATTAGAGTGATTTCTGAAGGATCGTGTGACTCTGGAGACCGAAGTTATAAAGCAGAAAATTCTTAATTAAAATCACTGGAATAAATTATTAAATTAAATTATAAACTACTTTTAAACAGTTATTTTACAGTGCAATAACATTTCACAATTTTAAAATGTGTACTGTAGTGTTGATGTTAAATTGCAAAAAATGTGTTAAGAATCCGAAATCATTTTCTTTTTTCACGAGGCCAATCGAAAACTGAACTTGTTTTTCAGCAATACATATTTGACCTTTAAAATGTAAAACTTCAAATGATTGTCTTAACAAGATTACTACACTATAGGCTAGACTACGTTACAATGAAACTACCAATTTCATTTAATGCTGAAAACAAGTTAAACCAGAATAACATATTATTATACCTCTCTCGTAATACTCATGTCATTTTATTACTTATATCCTTGACCAGCAAATCAGAATAGTTCGCTGGCCAGCAGTTTTAATTTGGTTTTCAGAGCTGCTGCGAACTCCAGTACTAAACAGCACTCATCAGTGCAACGTAAGGGGTTGGACCGTTCCATTTTGGTGCAGAGAGGGACTTTAAATTTGATTAACAGAACACTTTAGCTATTGTAAGTTTGTCAATGATCAACATTAAATTACATTCATATTATGCCTTACACCCGTTACATGTTTTCAATACAGTTTTTTTCTTTGCTGCTATCTCTGTGGTCTCTGGCCAGGGGGAGGCTAAGACTTCCCCAGCCTTACGCACGCTCCGCCTATGGGTGGAAGCACAGCTAGTGGCTCTGAAGAGATGATTTTATCCAACAATCAAACATGTGAATAAAATTTATGCACAAAACTGGAATATCGCATAAAACATTTGCGAATAAAACAGAGTTTCTATCCTATAAGTCAAAAGCCCCTTTCACACTTAAAGACCTTTCGTAAAAATTGCCAGCAATTTTCGGGAGAGGGATCATGTGTGAACAGCCCCTTTTTGAAAATACCGGTAAATTTGTTCTGGCAATTTTCTGGAAAGAGAAGTTGTTGGTAATTTGCCGGAATGATGTGCTTTGTGAACGCAGAAGAAAAATTTGCCGGAAAGAGCACGTACTCAATTAAAACGTGCTGACGTGAGACGTCTACTACTGCCAATCAGAGCACACAGATGCATTCATATCCGCGCTGTTTATGAAAATAAAAGCCTTTGAATTTTTTTTCCAGACACATTTAGCTGCTGCTTGTTAGTCACATAACGTTCCTTATTAATGCCAACTGTGTAAAAAATTCTCAATAAAATGCTTATGATAAACCGCTGTTTGTTTACCTTCAAACTCTGCTTCAGTTGCTTGACGCGTGTGCACGTGAAGGAGTGCTCCGGTGAGCACCAGCACACACACATTATGTACACCTCGACATGCAAAAGTGTTCCTCCATATGTTTACATCGAAGTTGCTCACAATAATTATCCATCCACAGAGTTTGTAATGTAGTCAAATGTGTAAATGTAGCAGAGGCCAGCTAGTGAAGTGTTGTGCAAGTAAACCTCACTCCTATGACCTCTAAAGGTTTACTAGCGACATACACTAGAGGCCATGGGCTGTTTCTCAATTCCAACGCAGAGAACGGATTCGTGTTCTTGTGGAGACCGGTCTTGCCTAGTGGCCTCAGAAGAACGAACTCGGGAGGTCGCGAAAATAGAGAACGCGTCCTCTGAGAAATGAGATGCTGCATTCTTCCCTGGTTCTTCCTGATGGTCACATGACCTTCATGCTTTTTAATGGAAAATTATTTAAACATTACAGCATTCAAACAACGATTTATTGTCTTTCCCCTTTGCAACACATATATGTTGCATAATACAAATAAAACTAACTTTAATACGAACTTCAGCAAATAAACACTCTTAATGTTTTATTTATTATTTTATTATTTATTAATTATTTTCATGTTAATGTTTACTTAACATTAGGCCAGGACCAGCACTGAGACCAGCAAGGCCAGCATTGAGACCAGCAAAACCAGCTTTGAAACCAGCAAGACCAGCATCAAAACATATCTTACCAGCATATGCTGTTTTTTCAGCAGGGTGGCTTAGTGTTTAGCATTGTGACTCAGTGATGTAGCTCATTGTTTAGCATGTGGCTCACTGTTTAGCATGTGGCTCAGGGTTTAGCATTGTGACTCCGTGATGTAGCTCAGTGTTTAGCATGTGGCTCTGTGTTTAGCATGTGGCTAATTTCTGCATTGGTGGCTTAGTGTTTAGCATGTGGCTCTGTGTTTAGTCTGGTGGCTCAGTGTTTAGTCTGGTGGCTCAGTAGTGTTTAGCATTGGTGGCTCAGTGTTTAGAATGGGTCACTGTTTAGCATGTGGCTTCCTGTTTAACATGGTGGCTCAGTGTGCATGTGGCTCACTGTTTAGCATGTAGCTCACTTTTTAGCATGTGGCTTAGTATTTAGCATGTGGCTCAGTGTTTAGCATGTGGCTCAGTGTTTAGCATGTGGCTCAGTGTTTAGCATGTGGTTCAGTGTTCAGCTTGAGGGTCAGTACTCAATGTGGCTCAGTGTTTAGAATGTGGGTCACTGTTTAGCATGTGACTTCCTGTTTAACATGGTGGATCAGTGTTTATGTGGCTCAGTGTTTAGCATGTGGCTCAGTGTTTAGCATGTGGTTCAGTGTTCAGCTTGAGGATCAGTGCTCAATGTGGCTCAGTGTTTAGCATGCGGCTCAGTGTTTAGCATGCGGCTCAGTGTTTAGCATGCGGTTCAGTGTTTAGCATGTGGTTTAGTGTTCAGCTTGAGGGTCAGTACTCAATGTGGCTCAGTGTTTAGAATGTGGGTCACTGTTTAGCATGTGACTTCCTGTTTAACATGGTGGATCAGTGTTTATGTGGCTCAGTGTTTAGCATGTGGCTCAGTGTTTAGCATGTGGTTCAGTGTTCAGCTTGAGGATCAGTGCTCAATGTGGCTCAGTGTTTAGCGTGTGGCTCACTGTTTAGCATGGTGGCTCGGTTTTTAGCATTTTAGCAATATCAAATACAGGCATTGTCAAATTGAGATGATGAAAACACACTGTTCTCAAGCAAGATTTGTGAGGAACTAAAAGGTCATTTTTTATGCACAAAGTCATATCTTGAAATCTGACAAGGAAAAGCACTATTGTGTTCAAACAGTGAACGGATGGAAATCAGCAGCACTCAATAAAGAGTCCACAATGAAAAGGGAGTAAAGCAGTGTTTAGTTGGATTTATTGTTTTTCTTCATCAGATGTGATAAGATTTGTTTTGTGCAATGTATTATTCATTCACTTGAGTATCACAACGTATATCCTAGATGTTTTACATATTAATATTTAAATGTTTTTCATGCACTTTTCCCTTTTGGGCTTTTTGGTTTTGCTTTAAGTATTTTTTATCTGTCTATTGTAAACAAAACACAAACAATACACATTTAAAGGTGCTGTGAAAGTTTTTGACTCTTCTAAAGCATAACAATACCATGATATGTTTGCAGATATTTAAGAAACAAGCCTCGTGAACATTCTTGTTTATCTGGAAAAACAATGTAGAAGTCAGATATTCTGCTTTGATAATGTTTGTTATGTGCAGAACAGCTGTCTTTGTTTTGGTCATTTAACCCACCCACTGCCACTTTAGCCATTTTAAATTTCAGCACCCCGGATTGCCTTTGTTGGAAAACACCATATTTCATTCATTCATTCATTCATTCATTCAGAGAGGCTCTCAAAGCATGCGTTTGTGACTGAAATGCAACCTCCGGTGGACAGTAGCAGAATCAGAAATTAGATGCAGATTCAGAGTTCCACATGAGGTTATTAATTGGCAAATAACATAAATATTATTAAGGGAAACATTAGGTGAGCAGGTTGCATTGTAACCCTGTGTCCTAACAACACGCTACGTGATGAGATTTGCAGTGAAAAGCAATTTGACTGTTTGCACCAAATGAAACACGACAGACATTTAAACACAGCCTTTCAGAAGCACATATACACTCACGAAATGGTAAGGTTTATAATGTAATTAATATATATTAAACCTCTTTAACTTTATTAAATGTACATGCTGAATCACTGATATGTGTTGTTTTGTCACAGTTCTAAAGTTCAATTTTAAGCAGTTTATTTTCAAGATCTGAGGTGAACTATCTGCTGCTGCTTTCAGCAGTATAGCAATAAATGTCATGTAAAATGGCATTCAAACTCACATTATTAGCATTTACAGGGAGCACTGAATAAAACACATGAGGTAAACCTGAGGTGATCATTGTCTGTTTTCTGTTGTTCAGCTCCAAGAAATAGAAGCCATTTCTAATCAATTCGAGTTGTTGGTTAGGACAAAAACTCCTTTTAATATGGAAAATATTCCTTTTATCGGGTGTCGTTGGATTTGTTTAAAACACGATTTAAATCAGCCTTTAGGCTCAATAGTCAGACTTGCTCCTGTTAGTCCTCAATCTGGCAACCTGCGCTTGCATTTGTTTTGATCCAGGAATACAATACCTAGTTCAACCACTGGGTGTCAAACTTACTTTTGTTACTTTTGTCTTTAGATTTCCTTTAGTACAAATCTTTAAAGGCTGATTTCTCAAAAGTTTTTACTCCACCGCTGAACCATAAATCTCCGCTTCAGCAGGACATACACTAAACTTCACAGCTTTATTCATTTCTGTGTTCTTAAAGTTTTTACCAAGGGATATGTTCATATACATAACATATCTGATTATATGTAACATTTATGCTCTAGGAAAAATGTAAAATATGGTTTTTACTTCTGTGTCCCAATACTTTCACAATTATGTTATTTTAAAGACATTGAAAATCTCCTCTTAAAAAACTTTGACTCTAATATGTCAAAATTAAAACAATAATTTTGAATCTGACTAGATTTTTGTGGTAGAAATGTATTCAAAGCAGCACATACTTTAATTAAATCAGGTCTAACTTCGTATTTAAACAGAACATTGTTTAAAAATTTGTAATCCAGAAAAGTTTGCATTTCTTAATTCAATTTTAATGTAATCACGATAGGAGAAAATATGATGATATTTGTTTTTTATTCCCTATTCACTTTATTGTCTTGGCTTAAATGGGTTGTTTAAAATGAAAATGCTGTCATCATTTACACACACTTCACTTGTTCAAAACCTAGGTAAGATGTTTTGAAGATACCTGGTTGCTGGCACTTCTATAGAATACTAGAGAAGTCAATGGGTGCCAGTAACCAACATTCTTCAAAATATCTTCTTTTGTGTTCAAATAAACTCCATAAATGCTTACACATGGGGAAGAATACATGTTAATTTTTGGGTAAACTATTTATTTAACTTGCCATCTTCATAAGCCTACTTTATGGTCAAAGTCAAAGCAGAATAAGCAATTTACTGCTCCGTTATTAGTTAATGCTATTTTTTGTTCTCTGGCCTTTGTAAACACTTCCTTTAACTTCCATATAAGTAGTAGTGTGGTGGACATCTGCAGGATGACGTGCCTCTATGTGAGATGCTGTCTTTCATGTTTTATACACATCCGTGTAAAGCTTACATCAGTGTGTGAAGTGCTGAGAGTGTTTCCGTTTGCAGTGGTTTACAAATGGCAAACTGTGCGGTGACAGTCAAAACACTCTGAGGATGCTTTTGCTAATATTTAGTGAAACTGACAAATTTAGACTGTCACTGTATAGAAAAAGCCTGTTTGCATGTTGTGAAGGGACATTAATACTTCAACAGTTGTGGACTATGGTTCGAAATAAGTATATAAGCAGCCATTATTCAGTCCTTAGTGTCATGTACTGTATATCTTTATGAAGTCAGTCTAATTGGCTGCCCTAGAAATATTGCCCTATAGAAACAGTCATTATTATCTATCTACTCAAAGAATCATGCCAGTAACTTACTGTAAATCAATCACAGCAAAAATATTGTATTTGCATTTACATCATCATTTATCTTGCTGTATATGTATTTAAAGTATTGCTTTACTTAAATACAGCAATTTTAAAATACAGTAACATTACTGTTAAATACTGTGAAATTTATAATAATTGTTAAAGGAGTATAAATAATTTGTAAAATTATTAATTTAACACATCTTCACTGAATAAAATGATTTATTTCTTTTAAAAAATGTTTTTTGTATTGTGATGTATGTATATGTTTATAATTCTAGTTTAAAACTGACCTATAATCTTAGATGCAAAATTAATATTAAAACTTATTTGTAAAAGTATTTGTTGCATTTTATATTTTTGGCATTCTGAGTAAAGAATTAGATTAAATTATTTTGTTCAACATAAAAAAAAAATTTACCCTAAAGTTAGCAGAAATGGTAGTAAAAACTATTCCAGATATGTTTGATAGAAAATGTATGCTTTGAATTAAAAAATCTATTGAAATAAATTACACATTTCTTTGTGCATTTTTAGTCATTAGCTAACATTATGCCACCTACATCATACAGTACATTCCATCAAATCTACATTAAAATCAACTATAATATCCTTCATGTTAGCATTCATGCACTGTAATAAAATGTGATCAAAAATTATGACAACATATGTTTATAAGTTACTTTAATACAGTGCTCAGCATATATGAGTACGTCCTTCACAAATCTCTCTCTCTTTTTTTATTAATATTTTCCATAGGAAGCTATACAATATTATATTTGTGCACAATAGATTATTCAGTACTGAAGCCAAATCTGGAGCTAATCTAAAGAAATAACTTACAATAACAATTCAAAATATATGTTAAGGAAAAGTATTTTAAATAAATAATTAAGTAAATTAAATAAAAATAGCAGAAATCAAGAAAAACAAACAAAAAAATGTATAGAATTTTGTTGAAATTATGTAGTTTGTGATTTATTTTACATTATTTCACAGGAATTTAATTGTATTATCTTTCCATTTCTAAAGATGTTCGGTGACTAAAATATCATATTAATAAAAATTTCTGTTTAATAAATCTGTTTCATTCAAATGCACCAACATATATTACCTGTATTCACTGAGAAATGGATAAAAATATTAATTTTTAAAATGGGGTGTACTCAGTTATGCTGAGCACTGTACATTTTAATTAATCATGTTCCTAATGTATTTTATTTTAAGTTCTACAAATTTTACCAGATGTTTTAGTTCAGTTGATGCAAGTTGACTTGAAATTTAAATAGCTTCAACTCAAAAATGTAAGGCAGCAACTAATCTTCTACAGATATGCATAAATTCAAGACAATATGCAGGGATGGCCAGTATTAATAAAACATGTATGTTAAATACGTATTTCAAATACAAAATAGTATTTTGTAATTTGATAGGCTTGATAAAAATGGATTTAATATTTTGTAAATATTTTGGCATCTTGTATTTCAGTATTTTTAAAATACTGTAATCACTTTGTGAGAAGTCTACAGTACATGATGACATCTTAAAAAATGAGGCCTCTGATTGGTGCTTTCTCCATTATTTTCCCAAAATTGAGTGTCTCGGTGCCACAGGTGGAAATGCAAAGGAACTTTAAAAATATAAAACCCCTAAATCTGGTGTACTGGTGTTTTTAAGAGGGCAAACAGAGACTCTTCCAGGTAAAGGACTTCTTGGGAGAATGAGTATACTGTACAAATGATAGATGGATTGTAATTTGTAACACAAAGAGTCGGTTTAATGGTGAAGGGATTCATCCAACAGGCCTATTGATGAAAGACTTGCGAAGATATTTCATGCTACATTTTAAAAGTATTTTGTAGTACTTTTAAAACACAAAAATACAGTATTTTATTTTGATACTTGTTGTGGCTGCTGTATTTTTCTAGCTTATTTTGATACACTTAAAACTGATGTATTTGGTATTTTATTTTAAAATACATTTGATTGTATTTTTGCCCATCCCTGACAATGTCATGTCATACTACAGCCAAATATCGATGTTTGAGATGCTGATCATTCTTAACCAGTGTCAGCACGCAGCGCTGGAGTCAGAAATGTTTGGTTCTGAACTTCAACATCCAGCTGATATTATGTGTGTGCAGCTGCTCAGTTTGGAGGAGTACTAAAGTGGCTATAAACATGGACTAAAACAGCTTAAAGCGGACAGCAGTTAAGCAGGGTTTATTGAGGTTGTAAGAAGGAGCCCTCATGTCCATTAGCAGTAGTATGAGAGACTCAAACAAAAAGCCAGAGTTTTATATTTCCAGTAATTGAGTTGTATTTACTTTATGGTGGGTGGAAGTTGCTGGTCTATTAACTCTTCTTTGTGTAAAAGGCCATTTTAAAACAAAACTCTTGAAATTTCCTGTGCACTATGTAGAGAACATTTTTGAATCATGAATTTAGATGGATTTATTATATAGCATGATCTGTCCAAAGTTTTTTTTTGTAATAGTATGTATGCATCTCATATTGTCATATGTATATTATTGTATGTAAATGCTCCTGCTTGTTGGCTGATTGTGATGATTGACTGCAGGTGCTGTGTAGACTTGTTTCACTATTTCCTGAGTACTTACATTTGTAATGCTTTACCTGATCAAGACCATGTTGGTCAAAACGTTGTGACATTAAAATTTTTTTTGAGAGCTAAAGTTGCAGTATGCCGATTTTCTTTGGATCTATTTCTACAAATGTTTGTTTTTGATCGAGCACCTCTTTGAGATTTTATGATGTGCACACACTTCTATTTTTTGAAAAGTTTAAATGACCCAGCGAGCAACTTGATGTCAGAAACACTACCTGAAAAGTTAATCTAAAAGCTTCAATTACAAATTTAAACTTCCCCCAATAATCTTCTATCCCTATAATGCATGTAAACTACCTTGATGCAAAAATGACATCAAATTGACGTCTAACATTGACTTAAACTAAAAACAGTCTTGGCAATGTTGGATATCAATTTGATGTGGTTTTGACATCAAGGTAGTTTACATGTATTGTAGGGATTGAAAATCCAGCATTAAAAAAATAAAAATTGATCACAGGACTGTTTTTTGTTTTTTACACCAATGTTAGAGGTCAATTTGATATCCTTTTGCAGAAAATAAAACAATAGTAATGAAATAAAGCAAATGCTGCAGAGATATGATTTTTCCCTTTAACCTCCAGCCATGTACAATAAGGATCAATCTTTTTAAAATTTTTTTTTTTTACTTAAGTTTGCATAATTTTTACGTGTAGGTTTCTTCTTAGCTGTATTTTATAAACTATAGATTTTAGATAATTGTTAATATATACTGTATATTTGCCTTGTCTAAAAACTGTCATAAAAATACTAATTTTAATATATTCATTTGTTTGATTGTAGTGAAGACTGAACAAATATGCTTGTCATGATGTCATGTGACTTTTTTTTTTTTGGTCACGTGACATTGAAGATTCAACATGGTTTCTCCTTGGCCTTCACTCATGGCAGACATCTGAGGCCTGTTTGAAAACCTGTGAATCCAGTCCCATCCGTAATCGTAATGGATTTTGTGGATGTTTCAATATGGATTTGTTGTTGTTTTTGCAGTTGTTTTGGATCACACATCCCTTAAACACTCGTGTGGAGTCTGAAATTGGTGAGTGTCCTTCATTCCATTGGATTTATTCAATGGTGTGGCTTGTTTCTGTCAAATAATCATGCTTTTTACTCAATGCTTCAAATAATCATGCTGAAAGTAATCAATGCTTTTAAGAAGCTTGAATATAAAACAACATTCTAACATCTACAGATTGATCATCATGGAATTTTGTAGATAGTTTTCTTTTTCACTTAACAGTTCTATTTAAACGTTGATTCAGTTTTATTTTATTACTGTATTACTTTTTTCATTTGCACCAAGATATGATGGTATAAATAGCAAGATTTGTGCAGTCAGAATCCATTGAGGTAAAGTTGTTATTTCGTCAGCACATTCGGACTTTCTCCTTAATAATATAATTTTTTAAACGTTGAATTTGAATATAATTAAATCGTTCTCTTTGTAAATTCTAAATCGGAAAATCATTTAGCTAATTAAAACATTGTTCACAGTCAACGCTGTTTTAGTCATACTTACTTGCATGTGATTTTAGACCCAATATTGAAAGTAAGTTGTCACTGAATGAATGTGCGAAAATTAAACCAACTTTAGCTCAAGCCCAGCTCAGAATTAAGCCAATTTTTGTCACTGGATAAAAATCTGGTAACACTTTATTTTGATGGTCCATTTGAGTGTTAGTAGACTCTCTGCTTATTATCTGTTAATACTGCTCCTTGAACAGACATTTAACTGACTAAAAGAAACTTGTCATGTCCATGTCAACTTGCATTAACCCTAACCACAACCCCAACCTTACAGTCTACTTGTAATCTTATGAGAATTAGTTGGCATGTTGATGCAATGTAACTTAAATTCAACAAACGGACCATCAAAATAAAGGGTGACCAAAAACATAAAAAGGTTATTGCAAGTTTTTAGGTAAGAATTCTGACTTTTGATTTCATTTTTTCAGAATAGCAAGTTTACATCTCACAATTCAAGTTAAAATTCTGAGATTAAAATTCACAATAACCTTTTTTACGTTTTATTCCCCAAGCAGAAACAGGTTTCCATATAATCAATTTAAACATTTTTTTATGATTTTATTTTCCTTTGCATGAAATTAATTACTTTTATTATTATTTTGAAATGTATGTTTTACACTTTTGAATTGTTTTCAGTTAATTTGATCCATCTACAATGAACCGTTATTGTTTAAACTGTGCCATTTATCTTTAAAATATTCAAGAATATTAGGTCAGAATCCTGAATATAAAACAAAATTCTAACATTTTGTCCATTGCATGAACATTTTATTTGTTATGTGGAATTGTAAACCGTCGTTAATATATTTGCACTTAAGCATTGTGGTTTACATTTGTACCATTTATCTTTTTAACAATTACACAATTATAGTTTATTATTGTATATGAAGTCAGAATCCTGAATACAAAAGAAAATGCAAGAATTTTTCCATTGCATGAAAGTCTTATTTTATTATGGAGCAACTTTTACATTTGTATTTATTTTCAAAAAACATTATTATAATTTTTTTGTAAGATTTAGTTTTATATAACATTTTATAAGATATTTAACAAAAACAGTACAATACCAATAGAAGAAGGAAAGATAGTACAGAACAACTGACTTTAACCCCCCCCCCCCCCCCCCACCTCCTATAAAAAAGGATTGTCTCAGTTACTATATATTATTACTATATATTATTTTATATAGTCTTAAGATGGGTCCCCATGTGGTTTCAGCTCTTTTCTGTGACATTTCAAGACATAGTTGTTTCATTTGAATGACATAAAGCAACTCATTCTACCATCTCTTCTTGCAGGGAGCCTTTGGAGATTTCTAATTAAGTAAGATCATCTTTTTAGCTGTAGTCATGCCAACCATTAGGGCTTGCTGTTGGTTTAGTGGAAAGATGTCCATTATATTAGAATATTCAAAAATTGCCAAATTGTAGTCAGGATGGATATTGGTTCCATAAGCACTGGAAAACCATTCAAAAATGTTGGACCCAAACCAAAATAAATGTGCCAAAGTCCCTTCTGCCCCACCACATCTATCACATTCAGGAGATACAGAGGGAAATATTTTACTTAATCTAGTTTTAGAGAAATGAAGGCGATATAAAACTTTAAATTGGATAAATCGAAACTTTCTTTATTCTCGACAGGGCTTTAAAAACATTATTAATTGTTTATCAGTTGATTTTTTTTTTTTTTTTTCTTTTTTGTAGTTTACATTCTACCATTTATCTTCAACATATTATAATATGTTAAGTAAAATCTTGGGAAAAAAAATTGCTAACTTTTTTTTTTTTAAGTTCTTTTGTCTTGATTTTTGTATGAAAACTTGTATGTACTTATACAGTACCATATAACTTATACAACTTAATGTATACTTTTAGCTAAAACACCCTCAAGAAAAAAATCTCTAGCTTCATCGCTTTGAAGAATGTATGGGTTTTCCCTGTGGTTGTGAGTCATTTTGCCAGTGTGTTTGCGTAAACGTGCATATTTCCGCTGTGACTTAAACACAAGTGCTGGTGTGTACGTTCATGTCATGATCTGAAATGTGCAGGAAATCTAGCCAAGGATGTTGTGGGGAAGAAGAGAGCTGAAAATGACAAAAACACTGATCGAGGCAAACCATCATAGAGTCATAACAGCTGAGAGGCTGGTGTGGCTGATGGAGATGGGATTGTCTGAACCGCAGAGTGACGGCAATAGTCAAATCTTTAACCCAGGCCAATCGAAGCGATGCTTTTTTTGGAACGATTTAATGTGACTCTCAGACCTCGTGGTCATCTGGCATGATGGGATTTGTAAGGTCACTTCCTTTAGCAAAGCCAGAAGAGTCACCGTCTGACCAAACGCCGACATAAATTATCAGGTTTCCTTGAGTGTTTCTGTGGTTAAGAAGTGCATAACCTTGGGAAAAGTGGCTGATGTCATGGAGTGCAATCTTCAGCAGTTGATGGGATGTGAATTTACTGCTAGTTGACTCGTCTAAACATGTTTCCAATAAACCACAACTTGCCACAATTGCTGTCGTAAAAATTTGTCATGTCACTTTGCCCGCCTCTTCAATGTGAAGAGGTCAGTGACCCTCTATAAAACCTAGTTAAAAAAGTGGTTGTGTTGGTCTCTTTTCACCTAGTATGTATGTACTGAAAACTGAGACTTGAGACTTAAGAATTAATGTGGCTTTTTGTACTTGATGAATGATTTTTATAAAGGTAAAAAGTGAAAACTGAACTGTGCATGATAAAGATTGGATGGTTTTTGGGGAGATTTTGGTGGGTAAGCTGATATGGCCATAATCCACAGGTTTTTGATTAATGGTTACTTCTTCTTTGGTGAGTTCAATCTTGAGTTACGTACACTGCTGTTCAGAGGTTTAATGTTGAAAAGTTTTTTTTTCCTCTTTATCTTGTGCTTACCAAGGCTTCATGCGTTTATTTATTTGATCAAATATACCGTAATGACAGCAATAATCATTTTAAAATAACAGTTTAAATGTTTTAAAATTAAATTATTCTTGTGATGCAATGGTGGATCTTTAGGAAAGGTGGATTACTCCAGAAATAAGTGTCAAAGCATTCATTTATCCATTCATGTTCCTTCAGCTTAGTCCACCATTTCTGAGATTTTTTTTTATTTATTTGTTTTATTTTATTATTATTTTTAAGCAAACGCATTTTTTAAAATATATATATATATATATATATTAGTTAGAAAGAAATGCCTGCATGTGTTAAGCATTTTTCCTTATCGCTAACACAACAGCAATCTGGTAGTGATTGTGCTGTTTTTTTCGGGGTTAATTATTGTGATATCTCGATGGCAAGAGAGAAATATGGTAGACAAGTGGTCACCAACCTTTTTGAATCTCAGAGCTACTTTTTGGGTACAGATTAATGTGAAGGTCTACCAGTTTGATACACACTTAAATAACAAATTTGCTCAATTTTCTTTTAATTATATATTATTATTCTTTTAATTATTATTATAATTTGTAGGTAGGAAACTGATAAATATCAATATGCAACACCTCTATAAATCTCTGCAAGTATTTACATTTTCTTCTACAATATTTTCACTAGCCACTAACAATTTTGAACAAATCATGCACTACGTTGTTCCATGTTTGTACAGATTATCAATTGCTTAACATAAATCAACTTTCAGATTTTCCTGAAATGATCACCAAATCTATATGATTTTTAACATAGCAGACGCTCTTCTAACGTATGTAGTTGCCCAGAGTTGGACATTGGAGAGAGTGGAGATAACATCTGTTCTCATCTTTAAGCACAGTTTTGTCTTTCCTGTCTGAAAATGCCGTGGGTTTTATAATCAAAAAATGTGTAGCTCCAAATGAGGCTTCGATTTGTTTTTCCAGGGGGTTTCACCCATCTTGTGAAAAAAAAAAATGCTGTTTTCTTGAACCTTCCGGACTTTCCACTTGCAGTGCGCTGCCCGGTGGGTAGCTAGCATGATAACGTTAGCTTGCTTGACACGTTCTGAAATATCTCAACATTGTGCCACTTTGCTGTTGCCAAATGAAGTAAAAAAAGAACTCTTCCTCCCATCCACTATGAAAATGATATGGTTTTTTTCTGCCATGTTTTCAAATCATCTCCTCTCCTTTACTGCGCCCGCAACCATTGCTGTGAAGACCAGCTAGCTAATATGAAATATTTTTTAAAAGTTTTTTTATATGTAATTTTTCAAATTTACACCAATGCAAGTGTGATTTAAAAAGAATAGCTAGAAAAAATATTAGATGCAGCTTACTGGTGAGTGACACTATGGGATGAGCTATTTTTAGAACAAGCCCGCGGGCAACTCATGAGATCCTTGAGGGCTACCTGGTGTCTTCGGGCACCATGTTGGTGACCCCTGCTGTAATACCATAAGGAGATATCTCTGTAGACAGATGGCATTTCATGTCACGTTCAGCCTTATAATCTTAAAATGTCAGCAAAATCACCTGTCTTGTTATGACTTCAGACATGAGAATCATTCAAACATTGGTGAATTGGTAATGGTTTCTGCTGTTCTGACGTCAGCTGCAGATGTGAATGAATGGAAGAAGTAGTTCCTAATATAAGTGTTTTTAGACTCGGTGTTTGAATTTCTTTTATATACACGATTATGCCGTCAAACTATTGTATAAACGCAATATCACACTTGTAGCAGTGTGATATGGCTGGGTATCATCACTGGTGAGACACTAAGGGACTCGGCGTGCGGCCTTGTGCCAACGCACGCCTCCCACCAGTGCCATATCGCACTGCTACTTATGTGATATTGCTCATATTACTATTATAAATAATACATTTTTAAACAAAACATTTATGTCGATGAACAACTCAAAAATAAAAAAATATGAAGCATTACATGCTGAGTAAGCCCATGAATGAAGAACAAATGATAGAATTTTCTCTTTTTGCTCTCACCAATCATAAATATTGTTTAAATTTATGTGCACGAGGTTACCATAGAAACGTAAGTTGTTTGCCCTTTATTCTAGTTTATCCACAGCGCCATACTCGCGCATTAGTCGAAACGTTCTTTTATTGTTAATCAAGTTTTTATTCATTTTGCTGTAAAAAAAAAATACGATAAATTGTATTTAAATGGAATTAAAATGTATTTTCAAAAGGTAACTGATTTCTATTGATGGTTATGATTTTTTAAACCGTACAATATTATTGAAGGGAGACAGCTGGAGAGCCAAGTAGTTTTGGTCAAAGAGCCCCATGTGGCTCGCGAGCCATAGGTTCCCTACCCCTGGCTTAGCATTTTATTTATCAGGGAACGCCACAGCAGAATGAACAACTATGTCAAATTATTATTCAGAAATCATTTTGATTCTTATTTGAAAACATTTTATTGGGTTGTCCTGCTTTTAATGTTTGTAGAAGATTTTTTATAAAGTGCACTAAGAGTTAGATTTAGAATTTTTTTTATCATATATTAATGTGAAATAGAATGTACATAACTATATACAATATGGAATAATACAATGAGATATGATACGATACAATGAGAACGATACGATACAATATGCTGATTTGGCCCTCAAGAAACATTTCTTATTAATATTGAAAACTATTAATCATTAAATCCCTTTTTCATGAGCCTTTCATGCATTTTGTTTAAAATAGAAGTCTTTTATAACATTATAAAAGTTTATATTATCCTAAATTATTCAAGTTTGTGTATCCTTGCTGAATAAAAGTATTAATATCTTTAAAAAAAGTATTTAAGTGGTAGTGTATGTGCCTTCGCATCTTTTTAGTAATACATCTTATTTTTGTCTAAATCACTCAGTCTTATTGTAAATACACAAAGGACACGCATTTGCAAGTAAAATGTTACATTCACTTTTTATTGTGCAGGCCTTAATTTAAATGCAAAATACTGAAGGTATTGATTTACACTCATTGAGGTATTCTGCTGTGAGCTCAGTGACAACTGTGTGTTTGACTAGGATCAAACCATATTGAAATTAATTCAAGTAAAGCCTTGTTCTGTTTGTGCAGCTGCCTACAGTATGCAGATGTAAATCAGTCAGGTTATGTGGTTACATGCGGTTACTTATGAGGCTATGCGACTGTTGGATTGCTAGCAAGTTGTGTTGTCTTGATACCAAAATTATGGCTTTTGATACAATGCCTGTCATATAATAATTTAGTCATTGGTGTTGTCGGAGATTTGAGAGGTGATTTATTTATTTATTTATTTAGTCTCTGATAACACCACTGACTTTAAAAAAAGAAACAGGAGATCCACCAACACAAACCACTTGTAGTAGACATACTCTTTTTCTCTCCATATGCACCAGACACCTTCTTATAAACACTGCATGTTTCTTGGAAAATATTGTGCAATGCTGAGTGGGCTCCATACAAAAACCACATGTTGGACGCAGGTTTAGGTTTCCCCTCTGTACGCACTAGACACGCTTATCAACACTCCATAGCGGTGCTTCATTTTAGAGGCTGCATACTCTGAAGGATGAAGAATATCATTCCAAGGGTGTTCGTGTCAATGCGGCACAACGAAGGCTGTCTTAGTTCAAAATAATTAAAATTGTTCCTTCAAATGCAGCCGTCAAAAGCATCCTTTGTTTTCCAGGTAAAAGGATCCAATCAGTGGATCCATTGCAGTCTCAAACATCCCAAGATTCATAGTGTGCTAAAAATGACAGGATGTTTTTAAAAGAAGACTCTGGATTGCAGTTTTATATGTATGAATTGGGGTTTATTTTACGTGAATATCTAAGGCCCCGTTTACACTGTCAGGTCTTGATGCCCAATTCCGGTTTGTTGCCTATATCTGATTTTTTTGCCCGTCTGTTTTACATGTTCTTTAATTGTGACCCATATCTGATTCATGCGCTTACACTTGCCATACAGTTTACAGTGTCTCTAGAACCTGCCTTTACGCATGCGCATCTCCGCCACACTAGCCACAATGAAAGAAATTGTCTTGCTTTTAACACAGCGAAATATGTGAAGTTCACACAACTTTAAAATGATTTTGAAAGTGCCGTCTTCGCAGCTTGCGCCTATGGTTTATAAATGGTGTCTTCCACTATTCAGAGGGATTTGTGGGTTCGAGAGAGATCTCAGGTCTGGTGGGAGCGAATTATGGCGGTGTCAAAGCTTGTCCACACACCTGTCCTACCAAGTCTCCACACAGGCTCTTCCTTCTACATCATTAAACCGCAAGTTTAATGATGTACAAAACGGAATGCCTCAGTAAATCCGATCTGCCTCCTTACACGGTCGTAGAACAGATCCGATCTGTCTCACATATGAGCAAAAAATCTGACTTGGGTCCCAATTAACTGTCAGTGTAAACTAAACACATGATAAACGCATAAAAAGACCATGAAATTTCTTACTAAGAGGTTATTTTATTTGAATTTCTTTATTTGACAGGGACATGCACAACAATACACTGAACTTAAAAAGAAAATGGCAAAAAAATGCTATTTTGCACCTGCAGTCTCTGGACAGGTAGATCCGAAAACACTTAAAAAAGAGAGGAGACAGTTTACATAGACAGTTGATAGATTAAAATTTTCTTTAAATATATAAATTATGTTTTTACATTGTAAGATGCATTCTGAGGGATCAGGTTTGACTGCCTAGAGGCCGTATCGTTTCTTCAAAGTAATGCAGATTGTAAGTTCTAAACACATCAGATCTGACTGCCTATGTGTGAAATACAGTATCATGTCTCCAAAGTAATGCAAGTTCCAGGCACGACTGTGTCTTTTGTCCAACAAATGGCCGGGTGATACTTTTAGGCAAGACCCAGACACAAGATTTTCTACTAAACCTGTAATGGCAGTTTTTGTTTAGACTAATAAGCACTGCCCACTAAATTGTGTATTAAACAGCTGCAGTAGTCAAGATTTTTTTCGATGAACGACACCGCAACGGCGAGTTCTCATTAAAGGATTCTGCTTTTGAAGATACCCAAAATTTCTCCTGGTTTGTCTCTTCTTCAATTCACAACACCGTTTACATTTTTATGTGGACATGTATCGACCACCTGAAATAGATTTATATGGTTTGGAAACTTTGTTTTGCCTTCAGATCATTTCATTTTAAAACCACTCATTACAATCGTTACTGCCGCTCATTAATGATGATGATGATGATGATGATGATGAGAAGCCTTTATTTGTCACATACACTTTTACATTTAGTGAAATTGGACCCCCCCCGACCATACACAAACATCACATAGGGAAGAGGGAGGTGAAAAAAAGCCCTTCTCTTACTTTCAGGGTAAAAAAAACCCAGCACATAAACAGGTAGACATAGTATCGCAACAGGAGATGGGAACAGGGGATGTGGATATAGTCCAATAGAACCATGTGGTTCTGCAGCCAGGGGGCGCTGGTCACAGACCTGCCTACCAAGACCAGTGGGTAAAAGCACACGAAGGTAGCGAATGGCAACTGCTGCGTATGGTAGGACCATCTCATTTCACAATGCTTGCTTTGGCCTTTGTGAACTTCAACGGACCCATCTTGGGAGTCTTCATCCTTCGAAAGATGGAGCCTCTGAACTGAGAGACAGCTCATGTTTTTGGATATATCATACAATTCTTAAAGTGCTTCATGCAGATGAGTGGGCTTGACAAACCACCTGTAGGAGACACTCTTTTGCTCTTCATATGCACCAGACACCTTCTTATAAGCACCCATACTTTGAAAGCATTGTGCAATACTGAGTGCGCGCCACACAGGTGAATAGGTTTGACTTCTCTGTATGCTCAGAGAAAAAAAAATTGTAACTAACTAAAGATTGTTAACTTGGACTAATTTATTAGCCATAGCATTTATATATTTCTGCTCTCTGATGATTCAAAGTGTTTTTTTTTTTTATCCTCACTTGTAAGTCACTTTGCGTAAAACTTTCAGTAAAATAAATAAATGTAAATTTCCATTGTAATCTGCGCTATTTGCAGGACATTTCTGTCTTTGCATGTGCTGTAAATGCCTGCATAGATGTGTGTTCTCAAATTGATGAAATCGTTTTCTCAGTGTTAATTTTTTTTTGTATGCATGTGTTTTCTTAACGTACAGCATATTTGAGCTCTCTTGGCCACCGTAGTGTCCTCTTTTGAATAATTGTTTCCTTTATCTGGATTGCTGCTTGTCTTTAATGGGCTGATGGTATTGGAGGCTATTATTGTGACAGCGGGTCACACTGTGCTCCATATGATGAACAGATGCATTGCATTGTGTCTAGAAATGAGCTGTTTCTTCAATGCTTGTTAGCAGAATCACAAACTCTACAGCAATGCCAGTGGAGTTCTAAGCATAAAGTATACTTTTTCTGTCTTATTTGAAGTGAGATAAAACAGCTGTCTTCCAGCTGAGAACACTTGGAATAAATACACACACACACAATGTTTTGTCAGGCTCAAAGACAAATAAAACTGGCTTCAGCATGTTTTCTGCATTGCACAAAATGGCTGAAAGAAAACAAGAAAGGGTTTTTAGAGGTTTAGAATGGAAGCTTGTTTCTGCCATTGGACATACTCCATTCATTCATTCATTCATTCATTCATTCATTCATTCATTTTCCTTCAGCTTAGTACCTTTATTCATCAGGGGTTGCCACAGAGGAATGAATCGCCTAAATTTAAACCAGCATATGTTTTACGCAGCGGATGACCTTCCAGCTGCAATCCAGTACTGGGAAACACCCATACATTTTCACTTCACACTCATACACTACGGTCAATTTAGTTTCTTCAATTCTCTTATACCACATGTCTTTGGACTGAGGGGAAACTGGAGCACCCAGAGGAAACCCACGCAAACACGGGAAGAACATGCCAACTCCACACAGAAATGCCAACTGACTCAGGACTTGAACCAGCGACCTTCTATCTGCGAGGTTACAGTGCTAACCACTGAGCCCCATGCTGCCCATTAGACATACTGTTTTTTTTTTTGTTAACTTCTTTTTTTTTATTCCTCACCAAGTTCTGAGTTAACATTGCACAATTCTGACTTTCGTTTCTTGGAAATTTGAAGAAAATTTCAAAATTCTGTGATTTAGACTAGGTAGTTTTAACGGTGTAATAATGGACTTTTTTTGATAGGTTTTTTTTAATTATAGCAATTTTTATCAAACATAAAATGTTATTAAATTATTACTATATTGTTTTGTTCTTTAGACCTTTCAAAATTTTTGTATGACTACTTTTAGGACAAAATTGGTAAACTATTGTAAATGTTTTATTGAAAAGTTTTTCATAGATTGACAAAGTTCTAAAATAATTTTTCACAATTTAGTTTTTAGCTTTTTTTTTTTTTAACACCTCTGACTTGATTTCTCAAAATTCTAAATTTATATATCACAAGAATGATTCTTTTTCTTCTCAGAATTGCCCTTTATTTCTTACATTTGGGAGTTTTTAGGCTTTCCCCAAGATATACATTAATGCAGCAATTTTATTACTATTAATTTTAAGGAAAAGCCTAATTTCAAGATGTATTTCTGAGAAGACAGATCAAGGCAGAATCATAAGATAAACCAAATAAAATCTGTCAGTGCAGCGAGACTGAAAAATAAGTGAATTGAACATCTCTCACTCACCTTCATGTCTTTCAAATCCTGCATGTTTCTTTTTCTTCCGTGAAACTCAAGCCGGGGAAGATTTTCAGGGAATTATGACTCAGCCGTGTGAATCACCTTTCACTTTGACATATGGAAATGACTTAGACATTCAACTAAACCATCATCCACTTTTGTCTCACAGAAGAAAAAATCATGCTGGATTGGACCGAGAAATGATGACACAGTTTACCCCTTTTGCCTGAACTAGTCCTTTAAATCCAAATATACAAGGTATTATTTTATGTTAAGACATGTCCTCCTGACTTTATCAATGCCAGACTTTGTCCCCAACCCACTTTATAAAGATATTAACTACTATTAGACCAGATTGGAACCCATAGTGGTGGCCTGGTGGCTCACCGGTTGTTTTATTTGACTGTTAGTAGATTTTACACAGTATTTGACCCTCTTAAAGGAACACTGTACTCCTTTTTTGTCTCCTAGAGTTAAACGGTTTACTTGTGTGAAGTTTATTTATAAACTAATTTGGAGAGGAACACGTGCTTATGATTGCTTGCAGCCGGCCCTGCATTATTCAATTTATGATTCACCAATCAGACGATTCCTTAGCCACTATAAATACCCTAAGTTCCATATGACAGCCATCTTTATTTTGAAGAATCCTCCCTTCCACCCCTACTCCTTCTCCTCCTTTCCTAGATAGGTAGCACAGTGGCCTAGTGGTTAGCACTGTTAACTCACAGCAAGAAAGTCACTGGTTCTAGTCCTTGTCAAGCCAGCCAACGTTTCTGTGCGTAGTTTACACGTTCTCCCCGTGGTCATGTGGGTTTCCCCCAGGTTTTCCCCGGGTTTCCCGGTTTCCTCCCACGTCCAAAAACATACAACTTAAGTTAATTGACTTATCCAAATCAGCACCATAGACATGCTCCTAGTAAGTAGTTATCTCTTAAGAGCAATCACTATCTGTTCATTAGCTATTACAGCAGGGGAGTTCTCGAGATCTACCTGAGCTCAAACTCCCCTCTCGCCTTGCCAATAGGAGGGAGCCCTGGGCTCGAGGATCTTATGACCTCAGGGCTCTCTCCTGAGACAGCATGCCAAACAAGCTTTATAATCAATCATCAGCTAAGTGTGAACTCTTGAATCCATTCAGCCGATTTCTTGAAATTTTTTGGCGGAGTCACTTTTAGCTTAGCTTAGTTTAGCATATTGAACTGAATCAGCTTTGACCATTAGTATTTTGTTCAAAAAAGAGTTTTGATAACTTCTTATTTAGAGCTTGAGTCTTTGGTAGTTACATTGTGTATTTAAAAACAACAGAAAATGAAGAATGACAATGTTCTAGGCCAATGTTGCTAGGAACTAAACCATCATTCTGGCATAATAGTCAAGAAACTCTGCTGCTGTTCTATGGCTGCACCATGCAGAGTGATATTACGCAGCGCTTGAGAATGGGCTGTTCAGAGAACGCCTTGGCACTGTGATTGGCATATGGAAAAAAGGTACACTGTTAACGATTTTTGTAAGTTATCTCATATTTAACTGTAATATGAACAGTATTTTACTGAAAATAAAGTACAGTATGTGTCTGACTTTTAAAGCTGCACTGTAAAAATGACTGTATATTTTACAGATAAGATATAAATACAGTAATGTAAATACAGCCAGATAAATGCTGCTGTAAAATTGTCATTTTGCTTTAATTGATTTACAGTAAGTCACTGGCGAACTGCTGCCAGTAAGCTACTATAGATTTTACAGGATATTTTAGCAGTTTAGCATTGATATATCACTATTACTTGCAATAATTGCACATTAAAGAAATTTTAACACAACAATAATTTGAATAAAAAAAAATAGGCTTATTAGACTCCATGATTACCAGATGTGAGTTACGCTGTGTGAGAGTTACACTTATATACAACTGGTTGTTAATATAAGATGTGCAAGATGGACGAATTCAATTCAAATACTACACACACGCACGCACGCACGCACGCACGCGCACACACACACACACACACACACACACACACACAGGTTTATTAAAATATTATTCCAAAGCAGGTATTTTTCACTCATTTTAAAGTTTTAAGATGTAATTTCATGTTAAATGATTAATAAATGTATTCAAAAATGAAATGTGGAGGATGTTACAAGATGATTGACAGGGCACATACTTTAACTAAGCAATGGAATGGTCTGTCAATGACGCAATTTGTCTCAAAGCTTTTCTACTTTCCTGTTACACTGTCAAAAGTTTGCACTGTTTCTATGCCTGACAACAAAAATAAACAAAATAAACGCATACTTTTAGGGTGTAGTATAAGTAGGTGACGCAGTGTGTGTGTGTGTTTGTGGGTGTCTGTCGCTGCTCCGCATCTTGTTTGTCAGGCATGGATGGGGAATAAAGTGGGCTGAGCTTCTGCATTCTCCACTGCAGAGGCAATGCTTCCACAGGCCAGGAGTGACGCACTTCATCTACACTGGGGACAATTACAGATTTACAAAGAATTACAGAAAGAAAATATCAAATCAAATTCAGATCCGTGCTTCAGTTTATAGGAATTTTTTGTTTGTTTGTTGTTGTTTCTTCAAATGATAAGATAAATGGAAAGTAACTATGTAATTTCACCCAAATTTCATGCATTTATTTGTTGGTTGGTTATTTTGAATATTTATTTGTTATTTTGTTTGCATTATATATTTGTTTTTATTTAATTTATTATATATTTTATATACTGCATTATACATTTGTTTATTAATAAAGTCATTCATTTGCATATTTGACAGTGTTTGTTGTTTTATTTAGTTATTAGTTTTTATTGCAAGCATTTTTTGTATGTCTATTGACTGCTTTTGTTTGTTTGTTTGTTTTAATTGTATGCATTTTGGATTACTAATATATTTATGTATTTTATTTATTAGTTGTCTTTGCACTTAAGGCACATTAATTTATTTAGTTTTTTTTTTAATTGCTAGTTAATTTATTAGCTAGTTTGCCCCTTTTCCATTTGTTTGTTTTATTTTATTTATTTATTTATTTTTTTATTATTATTATTATTTTTTTTTTTTAAATATATTTTTAGGGGTTTTTGGAGTTGGAGTAGGACAGTGGAGGTTACAGACAGGAAAGCATTGGGAGCAGAGAGAGGGGAAGGCTCAGCAAAAGACCTCAAGCCCGGAATCAAACTCAGGTCGCCGTGAGCACCATGGTGCTATATGCTGGCATACTAAACCACTAGGTTATGAGTGCTGACATTTTATTTTATTTCAGTTCATTTCAAGAGTTCATGCTTAGCTCATGATTTATAAATCGCTTGTTTGGCTTGTTGCTCAAGGGATCCTCGGGCCCAGGGGTCCCTCCCTTTCGCAGGGCGAGGGGAGATTGAGCTCAGGTCAATCTCAAAACTCCCCCGCTGCTAAGGTGAACTTCCTGAGACATTTAGGCTAATTTTGTCTATAATATAGAGCATATTTGGAGAGATGGAGGAAACCGGGTAACCCAGAAAAAACCCACGCGGACACAGGGAGAACATGCAAACTCTGCACAGAAATACCAGTTGGCTCAGCGAGGACCCGAAGCCAGCGGTATTCTTGCTGTGAGGCAACAGTGGAAGAAGGGGAGGAGGGGGCTTCCTTCCAGATGAGGATAGTGGTAGAAAGGAAATAAGGATAGTGAATCCTTTGATTGGAGGATCGGGATTAGCTAATGTGGGCCAGCTGGGTCAATCATAAGCATGTGAGAAATTAGCTTAATATTAAACCTATTTTTCTTTTTAGTAGTTGTTACTAATTTGTAGTTATTTGGATTTGTTTTTACTTGCATATATCTTGTTTTTATTTTGTAGATATGTATTTTTAAATATTGTCAGTTTTGTGAAATAATTAGGACTCAAGAAATCTGGGATGAAAGGGATTGTTTCCAAACAGGTTTTAAAATCTCCTTTACCCCACTGTCTAACAAGCAATTATTGTTTAGCTAGAATTTTACATTGAACTGCTCAGAAATACTAAAAATAATCCTTAAAATTGTATATAGTAAAAGCCTTGCATTCACTCATCGAGTTAATCAAAATAAAGAGACTTGCAGTATTTTTAAATGTACATGCTTTAAATATTTTAACCGTACATGATCACAAAACCTGGGCAAGATTATGTACAAAACTAATATTTTTGGGCAGAATAATATTTATTATTAACAACCATCTGCTAAATATGCAAACCCTCCATGCACAGCTGTAAATTTCTTAATGCCCTGCTGATTTTTGTTTTTAAACGCAGCACAAAGCTGCTACTGTTCTCGTGTAGTGTTTTTACTCGTACCTTTTCAAACCCAATTCTCCAGTGCCTATTTTTAGCATGGAAAACATCCCTAATGTGTACTCCACTTTTACGATTTTTCATTCATCTCCAGCCTGTCAGCCTAAAATGACCAACGCTTCCCATGACGTCAGGACAACTGGTGGTGCATGTCTGTAATGCCACATGTCTGCCAAGTACCAGTGTGTCTCATCAGATTATTCCAGCCAGTTCTGCAGATGCCCACATGTTGCTCATATTACTTTTGCTTATAATGTCTGTGAAATATCCCTAAAGTTAGCATAACGCACCACCAACATGTAATTACTGTCAAGCTGCTCTTACCATAACACATATTTTAATAGATTGTGAAAGTTTAAGCATCATTAGACCAGATTTTTATCATGAAATCACTTTGATGGATGTTTCTAAACAGGTATCACCAGGAAGAATTTTAAGTTATTTACCAAATATTGAATTAAATTTTAATTTATATGATTTTGTGAATTTTATTTATTTATTTCTGTGTAAATATTTGTTTATCATCTCGCATTGATATTATTATGTAATGTTTTTATATACACTACCTGACAAAAGTCTTGTCGTCAATCTCAGTTGTAAGAGCAAACACTAATAACTTGACTTCTAGTTGATCACTTGGAAAAGTGGCAGAAGGTCGATCTTTTTTTTTTTAAGATGAATCATCTGTTGAACTCTATCCCAATCATCACAAATACTGCAGACCTATTGGAACCCGCATGGACCTAAGATTCTGACAGATATCAGTCAAGTTCGGTGAAGAAAAAAAATCATGGTTTGGGGTTACATTTTGTATGGGACATGCGAGAGCGTGCATGGCAACATCAACAGCCCGAGGTATCAAGACATTTGT
The DNA here is from genome assembly GCF_903798145.1 of Danio aesculapii. Lineage (NCBI taxonomy): Eukaryota > Metazoa > Chordata > Actinopteri > Cypriniformes > Danionidae > Danio > Danio aesculapii. The sequence goes on along the minus strand of NC_079451.1, from coordinate 41,132,848 downwards.
GCTGCCCTTTACATTACAAACCAGAGGAAAGGGAAAATTTCTCAGCAGGATAGCACTCCTTCTCATACTTCAGCCTCCACATCAAAGTTCCTGAAAGCAAAGAAGGTCAAGGTGCTCCAGCATTGGCCAACCCAGTTACCAGAGATGAACATTATTGAGCATGTCTGGGGTAAGATGGAGGAGGTATTGAAGATGAATCCAAAGAATCTTGATGAACTCTGGGAGTCTTGGAATAACTCTATCTTTGCCATTCCAGACGACTTCATTAATGAGTTATTTGAGTCATTGCAGAGATGTATGGATGCAGTTGTCCAAGCTCATGGGAGTCAAACACAATATTAATTATTTTTCCACCGCACATAGACTTTATATTTTATACTGGACATTATTTCTGTTAAGTGACAAGACTTTTGTCTAAGTAAAGTCAAACCTTACTGTCCTAATTAAATAATTAAAAATAAAGGCATGATCATATCTTATTTAGGTAAAATAAGCGTAATCTAAAGATTTAACATAAAATGCGTGCAAGACACGTTTAAGGTGACTCGGAAGTGACAGCATTTGATGGAGAAGAAGCTGATAGTGATCAAGGATGTGTTCTGTCATTGAACCGAATGATTTTATGCTTGTTTTTGTATTATTTTTTTGAGGATGACAGACTTAAGTCAGGCCCTGTCGCATTTTTTTGTAAGTAAAACTGTACGATTCTAGTAGAATGTCCCATTCATTGATTCAAACTATTTATTTGTTTGTTTGTTTATTTAACAGGAACAATACACCTGACATTGTTATGAGACAACGGATGCTGTGTACATAAGGCATATAGCATAAAGCCAGTTTGCAGCCCTCGTCCCTGGTTAGGCTTTACATAATTAAAAACCAACAAATAAAAAGCATACTAATAATACTTAACTACTAATAACTACTAAAATATCAATAAAAAATCACTTTGTCAAGTGTTTAAGTGGTGAAAGTCAACAGAGCAGAGATTAAGGTCCAACAATATAAGTAATAAAGTGAGAAAAACTAAATCTTTTAATTAAAAGAGTTGATGTGTATTCTCAGAGTTCTACAGCATTTTTGGACCTTGGATGGGTGTAAACCTATATTAGGAGGGAGAGTGTGCTTTTCCAGTCCATTCTTTTTCCATTAAACTCCTGAAATATATATTTTATCACCCCTACATGGTTGAAGTATGGACTTCAGAGGGAAGGGATGGTTGAGATGTTTGTAGTGTGATTTAAGGTAGCTCTGAGATGACCTCAGATCAGTTTCTGTTTATTCTGGATGGTCTCATGGTGAGGACTGGCGGCCACCCACATGTGTGACGGATTTAGTTTGAGCCTGTAGGAATCTCTCCAATATGAGGTGAGAAACACAGTTAACGGAGGGCCGGTTTCTCATTCCTGGCCGGATTGACATTATTGACTGACTGGAGACTCAGAACCACTGCTGGTACACACTGATACACGTCTGACATGTTAGTTTACTATACTTTAGATAATTGAGGACAGTTGTCTAAATGTGCATTTATAAAGTCTCTCTGGGTGTTTAGATATGACTGTGTATCTTTAGCATTTTTGAAAAGTTTGGTGACATTTTATTTTAAGTTACAATTCTCACTATTGTTGTGACACAGTGGCGCAGTGGGTAGCGCTGTCGCCTCACAGCAAGAAGATCACTGGTTCGAGCCTCAGCTAGGTCAGTTGGCATTTCTCGGTGAAGTTTGTATGTTCCCCCAGTGTTGGCGTGGGTTTCCTTCGAGTGCTCCGGTTTTCCCCACAGTCCAAACACAAGCATTATAGGTGAATTTGGTATGCTAAATTGTCCGTAGTGTATGATTGTGTATGGGTGTTTCCCAGTGATGGGTTGCAGCAGGAAGGGCATCTGCTGCGTAAAACACATGCTGGATAAGTTGGCGGTTCATTTCGCTGTGGCGACCCCTGATTAATACAGGGACTAAGACAAAAAGAAAATGTTAATGGTGAGAATTCATTCATTCAAAGCATTAACTTAGCATAAACTCCAAATTCGCTGGTTTTTAATAGTTATTAAGGTGTAGTAAGGTTAAATTTTTGCTAGGATTAGAGATGTAGAATAAGATCATGGAGAATATGTACTTCATACTAATAAAAAGCACATTCTAAGCACTAATATGTTCTAAGTACTAATAAACAGTGTTTGGGAAAGTTACTTTTGAAAGTAATGCATTACAATATTGAGTTACTCCACAAAGAAGTAACTACTTGAGTTCAAAATTGAACCAAAAGTGCTCAGGGGTAGCTTAAATAATGTGTCGGTTTTGGTTTTTTGGGTATGGGAATTATCAGAATAAGCAGCAAAAACCAGTCCAAGTCACTCGGAAAATGTGGAAAAGTATTAAATGATAATTAGCCATGGGAATAAAGGCTTTTTAATATTTTGCCACATTTTTCGTGTGCCTTGGACAGTTTTGTTGTGTTGAATTATATAAAACTAGTTGAATTATATAAAAGTAATAAAGCAGTTAAGTTTTTAAATTAGCCCTCCCTCAGTTGATGGCTAGTAAACTGGATATTAATTTAGAGTACTGGTTCTATGTTTAAAAAATATATATATATGCCAAATGTGAAATGTCAGAAGAGTCTGAGTGTATGCTGCAAATAAAATTTTCCTATGGAGACGAATAAAGTTAATTAACGAACTAACTATATAATCATCATTCACCTTTTAAAAAAACACATAAAAAATAATAATATAGGATAATGTTATCTTCTGAGAACTTCTGACCCCAGAGCTACACATGTCGTATATACAGATTATTGAAAGTTGAAAGCAACGTGTTTGCTACTTTGTACTTTTTGTCATATTAGTGAAGTAAAATCACTGTGCATTGAGACAATCCCCTTTTGCTTTTCTTCAAAGCATTTAAAATAATGAGAATACTTCCATCGCATAAATGTATTGTTGTACAGTGCTCAGCATATACAAGTACAGCCCCCCACAAATTTCTCTTATAAATAAATAATTTCTATAGGATGCTTTGCAATATTATATTTGTGCATATAAATTAGATTTGTCAGTACTGAAGCCAAATCTGGAGTTTCCATAGTTTACAGTTGGTGTTGGCACCAGCACTCTCATTTACATTTTGTCAAATTGGAGGCCAATTCGATTGAATTACATCAGAATTCATGCTAAATTTTGGTTGCAATTTTTGTCTGATGGTGTATCATGTCTGAATTTCACAGCACATTTCACATATTTTTGTGTCGCAAACATTTGTTTTGTTGTGGTTTATATTGCATTATCTCTAAAAACAATTCTCCCTAAATTTAGTCTTGTCTCCCTAACTAATAAAGGCTTTATTTTAGCCTTAGCAATTTACTCATTGTGCTTCACTGAAGTCTGGTTTTAGGGTTGTGTACTTACTATTAGGATGCCACATGGAGGACGGCCTTTGGACTGTTAAAACTGACTAATGGACTGAAGAGTTTCCTGGATGCAGTGCAGTGAAATGGACCACAATGTAAGAAAAAAAAAAGAAAAGAAAGAAAGCTGGCTTGACCCCCAGAGTCACATTTAGGCTCACTGTGAATTATTTTCTTCAGTCCAGTTCCAAATTCCCTCATTGGCTTCTAATATTTTACCACTGTTTATCAGAACTGAACTGTAGCTGATCCCTTTTGAAGGGCATTCTAAATAAAGGCTTGGAAATGAATTTAGAACAACTTTACTATTTGGCAGTGGCGTCTGGCAGAGAGGCTGGGATATTTCAGCTTTATACTGGAGCAGATCCATTAGAAAAGTTAGAAAAATAAGACATTATTGTCTTATAGGTGAAACTGTTCTTAGCAGATTCTTTGCCTTATTGCTTTTGCATATTTCTCTCTATTAAAAGGGCTCAACAAGAACAGTTTTCTTTCCTGCGTTGTTGTATTTTCTGTGTGATTTAGAAGTGTGTTGGCATATAGATGATCTCAATGCCAACAGACATTTACTCAATGACACAAAACAAAAATTTTGTTGTTGCCCATGTTGATTTTATTGTGCCAGATTTGGTTTTAATGATCATTACAATCCCCCTTTTTCTATGTAAATCTCCTCACTCTATTTTCTCAGAGAAATTATGCCTCGGCACAAACCTACTTGGCAAATCTACAGCAAATTTGACTCTTAAATGAATTTCTTCATACTATCCATGTACAGTAGGTCAGTAAACAACCGTTCCCGCAGGATTTAAGAGCTTAATAGATTCAAAATGACAAACTGTTTCTCATAATGTAATATAGACATGTTGACCTTCAGTTTCAGTATCATCTTGATTCATTATTGGTTTCAACTACCAAAAGATATTGGGCAATTGAAATCGAAATTCATTTCATTTGATACCTTTTTCAAGATTTAAGATAAGTCTTTTGTGTCTCCAGAATGTGTTGGTAAAGTTTCAGCTCAACACCCATCAGATTATTTATTATACCTTTGTAAATCTGGGAAATTTGAGCTTTTAAGACACTGTAGCTGTTTTTGTTGCCTGTGCCTTTAATGAAAATAAGCTGGTTCTTCCCGCCCACCATTTCCATATGCATGTCAGAGCCATAGAGAGATTTGTATTGCTCTGATGTGTGCAGCCTTCACGTAGATAAACAGCACAGTGACAGACAACAATGAAGCAGAACTCGCTTACTACAGAAATAACTTTCCCAAATGTAATGTGATGTATTTGTTGTGGAGTTAATTCAAGCCTTTCTGCAACGATGAGTCAAACACAGTGTCGTTATAAAGATCACACACGTTTAGTTTTGCACTGATTTTGCACAGCAAATGTGACAGGATACAAGTTAATATCCACTGCTGAATGGAAATCTGTTACGTTAATGTACAAAATAGACCTGATTTAACGTCCACAAACCGGGATTGAAACGTCTTCTTTTATAATTGTACTGACACTATGGGCTGTGGTGATGAATTACATATTTTATTGTATTTATTACTAACATGCACCATTTTAAAAATGTTTTAAACCTCTAAAGCTCATTCTTGAGATACAGATGATCATAGAGAGCTGAGATTTAAAAAAAAAATTCCAGTTGCTTTGTGCACCTCCTGTGTTGTGGATATGATTATACATTATTCGGTGGGCGGAGAAACTGCACTCTCACATCCCGCTGCGGTTGGCCTCAAAAAGGGAGGGATTTGGATGCTATTTTAACATCAGGAAATAAAAAAAAAAGAGTCTTATTGTGTTTCTATCACTCCAATATGACTTTGGACACACTATACTTATGCACAGTTCTGCCCAAACAGCTTACAAAAGATGATTTCCATAATAAGTGCCCTCTAATTTATTTATCTGACTATATATTCTGAAAAAAAGGTATTCTGTTTGTATTCTACTTAATTCCATTAAAGAAACAGTAATGCATACATTTGTGTAGTATGCACTTAGTAGCATGCTAGTGTTCCATTGCCAATATACTTTGTTTTGAGAATGGCCAACTGCTTCCCAGAATGCAACAGTCTCGACTGTGACAAATACAACAGAAATCAACAATGTTTTTAGGATGACTTATTAATTGATTGCTCTACACTGTTAACGATTTCTGTAAATGCACAGTATTTAACTGTAATATGAACTGTATTTTACTGTAGGGCAGTTATGCAGTATGTTACTGTATTTTAAAGTTGCATTGCGAAAATTACTGTATTTTTTATGGTAATGATATACAATACTTTGAATACTTGTATTCAGGTAAATGCTGCTGTAAATGTAAATACAGCATCTCTGATTTACAGTGTTAATGTCGAACAACTGTAATATGAACTGTATTTTTCTGTAGGACAGTTATGCAGTCTGTTACTGTATTTTAAAGTTGCATTGTAAAAATGTATATTTTACAGTAAAGATATGCATACAACTCGGTAAATACATATACAGCAACAAAAATAGTGATGTGAATGTAAAATTTCTGCTGCAATTGATTTTCAGTAAGTAACTGGTGAACCGCTGCCAGTAAGCTACTGTAGATTCTACAGAAAATTGTTAGCAGTGTACTACCACAATGGTAAATTTAAATATAATTGGATTGATTAATTTCTGAGACCAAAGTGGTTGAAATCACTGAGCATTTTCACAAAAAATATTAACTTTATGCAGTATGCACAAGTCTCATACAAGTGTAGCATTGTTAATATATAGTTAAAGACCGAATTATTAGTTTTTGATAATTCATTCATTTTATTTTTGGCTTAATCAGGGGTCGCCACAGCGGGATGAACCGCCAACTTATCCATTTTATGCAGAGGAGGCCCTGCCAGCCGCAACCCAACAATGGGAAACTACCTCACACTCTTGCATTCACACACATACACTATGACCAATTTAGTTTATTTAATTCACCTGTACCGCATGTCTTTGGACTTGTGGGGAAAACCAGAGCACCCAGAGGAAACGCACGCGAGCATGGAGAGAACATGCAAACTCCACACAGAAATGTCCTCTGACCCAGTCGGGGCTCAAACCAGCAACCTTCTTGCTGTGAGGTGATCGTGCTTCCCACTGCGATGCCTGTTTTTTTTATTATTAATTTTTCAAATTTTACCAAGCGATGTTTAACAGAGCAGGGCAATTTTTCACAACATAATTTTATTATAGACATTCCATGTGACTTCAGTGGTTCAATTTGAACTATATAAAGCTCCAAGAACACTTATGTACACCCTGACGACCTGAAGGTTTTTTTTAATTATTATTTTTAATAATTATTATTATTCGTGTTATTACAGTTTAACCTCTGAAGTCACATGAAATGTTTTGACAATGTTTTTTTTTTTTGTTTCTTTTCTGAATATCTTGGGACCCTTGTTGTCAACTGAGGCTTAGAGATCTCTCAGGTTTCATCTAAAATATCTTCATTTGTGTTCCTGAGACAAATGAAGGTCATAGTGGATTTGAATGACATGAGGGTCAGTAATTCATAACAGAATTCAAATTTTTGTGTGAACTAACCCTTTAAATGTATAATAGTGCACTGTACTGTGGTGTGCACGCATAGATGTATACACTAGATATCGCAAATGGACCCTGAGCATGTGTCAATACCGCCGCCATATTTGTACAGTGCTCCTAGGACACAAATCATTCAACTGCACTAGTCAAGACTAATGCCAACCTGAAGATGCTGGACTTTTGTGCTGTGTACGGGTGTAGTAATGAGCAAACAAAGAAAACAAAGCATAAAGGCATAACATGTCATAGGTAGGATTTCGTTGTCATACGTTTTTGTATGTTTCGAACTTTTATTTTTGTGTGACTTTTACAGTCAAAGCAGCACCAACTTACACTAAACACTAGGCTTATGCTAGTTTTGTTGAATAAAATCAGCAAACAATGTAAATGAAATAAGATAATGTTGCCAGAAACTTGTATCATTGTCGGCTAAGTGAAGTAACGGCTAACTAATAAGTAACTAATAAGGGTGTCTGATAACATAACAGTGCCTGCGCCTCAATGTGCACTGTCCACCCTAAACAATTGAATATTACAAATGTTATGTACCATTTAGATCAGAAAGGTAGATGTGCACATTGAGAGGCAGGGATATTGATGGTTCAGACGAGTCGTTCATAACGGAGATTCATTCACAAACGAATCGCTCCCTCCTGTAGAATTAGAAGTGAAAGCAGGAGAGGGGCTGTGTTTCAGGACATGGATTAGATCAAATTTAAAAGGGAAGGAGGAGAATACTTTCCTTGCACACAAACACATGCTCTTTGTTGGCAATGTCCGTGCCGTCACTTATCCATCAATGTAAAAAAGTGATGTAAAATTGTAAAATGTAGCTTCAAAATTTTTACTGACCACCGGGAAACCTCCTGATTGTAGATATATGTATGTATGTCTATATAACTATGGCTCCGGATAGCCAGTCCTCACCTACACCTTAGTCACACATTCATTTCAAAGGAGCGCTACCCTGTACTAAAATGGCGGCACTATTGATGCATTCCTTCCAATAGAAAACAATAGCATATGCGACATCTAATGTAATTATCTATGGTGTGCACTAAGCAGCTTTAAATGTTCCATTTTCAATATAATTGGAATTCCTCATTTTGAGCAGACAGAAGTGTTGTAGACATATGTGCGTATGTCATTTTTATGGCTCGTGTCTGTTTCTCGTTTGTCTCCGTTTGCATGTATCTGTTACAAGTGGACAGCCTAATACACAATCATCAGGTCAAGTGCACAATACCCAGTTGTGCTGCCATGTTTCTGGCAAATCACTCAAGTAAATGTTGTGAAACTTTGTTCCAGGCTAGCTGCCCATCCCCCCTGTTTTTAAAATCGGGGGGGTATGTTGGATTAAGTCAAAAACTGTGGTTTTGCATTTGGATGGGCGGCCAATGGGTCTGTTTAGAGATGAGTCGCGGCGGAGGGATCGTTTTTAAAGAGACTGGGATGAAATCGGGTCTGAATGGAGCTCACCCTCCCGTGGCGACTTATGAAATGGATCAAAGCGATGAGTCATTCATTTCCTCTCTGGATGACTTCTCACTCCCTCATCCTCTGGGGTGTGTTCAAGCAGTTTTGTAGTATTAAAAATCCATTTGCTTGGGCCTGCTCAGTTTAAGAAGTGTTATGCTTGCTATATGCTGCACTTAAAGGGATAGTTCACCCAAAATAAAACAATTAATGTTATTTACTTTGTTTCAATTTTTTTTCTTTCCTCTGTTGAACTAAAAAAAAGGTCATTTTATAACTATCAGAAACCTGTAACCATTGACTTCCATAGTACTTCTTTCTGCTTCTTGATCAGTCAAAACATTTTCAGTCATGTCACCTGTGCGAAGACCTGGCAGGCAAAAACATAATGGAACACATACATTTACATTTAGTCATTTTGCAAATGCCGACTTATCATTGAGGAGGCATTCAGCAATAGAGAAAGTGTTTCTACAGGTGGTTTGTCAAGCCCACTCACCTGTGTGAAACACACTTCATAAATGCACAGTGTTTGTGTTGATTAATATATCAGTGAGATGAATTAGTGCGTTTTCTACAGGTGGTTTATTAAGCCTATTCATTTGTGTGAGGCACACTCTGAATTCATGGTATTTTTGGTTGGTACATTGGGATCTCCATAGAAAAGCTGCACAATTCGGTCAATTTTAAGCTACAACTATTTGGATCACACATCAACAGAACAAAATGGTGATATGATCAAACTGTAAATTGTGGTCACTTGCGATCCATATACTGCACCCGCAGTCATTTTTCAGTCTAAAACTATCATGTCCCTGTCAGAGCTCAAATTCGCCGATGTTTACATTTATCTTGTGGATATTCCTCAGCGATTTATTCAGTGATGATGCGTTATAGTGTTGTCAAAAGTATCGATTTTGGTACTAATTTTCACAGTAGAGTATTGACAGGAAAGCATAGGGAGCAGAGAGAGATCAGGATTGGCATAGGATCGCCAGGTGGGAATCGAACTCTGGTCACCGCGAGCATTGGAGTGCATGTGTTGACACACTAATCACAACAACATTGGGTGAGCTCTCATGCTCAATCATTGGTGTTTAAGAACGTTCTCAACAACGCTCCAATGTTAGCAGGAAATGGAAGTTTTTTTTTTTTTTTTTTTATTTCAGTACCGAATGGTAGCAAAATCAATACTTTTGACTGATGCATTTTAGCATGTTAGTGTCTGCTTTTATATTTGATGTCAGTTTCTTTTGCATAGATTCATATTCGCTGGTAAGGAAAATCATTTGTTGAATTTCAGTTTGTACTTTAAAAAAATAAATAAATGAATCAAATTTATACTTAAATTGAACTTAACCTGCAAATTTGAACAGAAACTGTATAAAAAGCATACAAATGTACTGACAGTTATAGGCACTATAGATTGTTATGTCCCTTGATGTGCAGCTCCACTAGTAAGGATACAATATGTACAGTCCCGTGTATGTTCTGGTGGGATCTGAAACAGTGACAAATTCGAAGTAAGAAGATATGAACATCCAAAGATTGCAGTTTGTCACTTTCACCTAAATGCATCCAAGATTTTATTTAATTTTTTTTTTACATCGTATCATACTTAATTTTCTCATCAAATCTTCTTACCAATCAAATGCTCTATAGTATCTGATATGTCCCACCCCCTTCAAGACAATTCTCGTTTGTTTTTCATTTGATGCACTTGAACTCAAGCACTCTCACTGGCAGAGCTGTGACAAAAAGCAAAACGCTATTGGCTGTCTTCATGTTTCAGTTCAAATGATGTCACACATCAAACAAAAATGCACATTTCAAAGCACCTCATGGAACCTTGAAGGCCAAGTAAATAGTGAGTAAATAATTGTTGGGGGCGAACTATCCCTTTAAGGTGTTCAGTAAAACAATGCACAACTATAATCTTGTCCTGCAATATAAAAAAGCATGATTGCTCAAATCTTGTGATTTAGAGAATGTTGGGTAAAGCATGACAGGCTGGGTATGTTTGATATGTGTAGCTGTGAGCAGGGCAGACATAAACTTTTGTGTGTGTGTAAAACTGAGAGCGTCTGTGCCAATAGAAACAGTCTGAGGTCTCCTGCCAGCAGTACGGTTTTATAGGCCTTTTCTCTAGGTTAAATTCTGCTGCTTGGAGGACGTGAGAATTTGCACATACTTTTTTTTTTTTTACAATTATTGCTATTAAACAGTATTGTGAAAAGATTAAATCAGTAATTTGCAGTTGATTTTGTCACAAGAACCTTTTCATATTTCGCATTGGAAATCATGTGGTTTTCAGTAGGAAATGTGTTTTAATATTCCCATGAGCTCCGTAGGCAAAATCATTACCTTGGCATTGACTAAATAAGATGTTTCAGTTTCTAAATGTTTCTTGAAAGCGTTATATTCTCGAAAGTCGATAATACACTTCACAAAACATAATGTGTTCAGCACAAACCGAGATTATCCCAACTGAAGTGAACTACTTTTTAATGTAGTCTGGCTCATATTTTAGTTTTATTTTAAGAAGATCCTGGATTTAGATGTCATTTCATGTCAGATAAATCTGGAAACACAAAACACCATAAGGATGTACCATGGATTTTTATTTTATTTAATTTTATGTTTTGTGCGTTTGGTTTAGTTTATTAGTTTGGTTTGGTTTTAAGCTTAGTTTAGTGTAGTTTGTTTTGGTTTAGTTTACTTTGGTTTTAATTTTAGCTTGGATTGGTTTTAGATTTAGGTTTTGGTTTTAGATTTTAACTTTTTGATTTAGTGGCTAATTCGTACGAATTCGTATGATCTAATTTGTACAATTTAGTACGATTTGCTCATCCCCCAATGACGGTTGGGTTTAGGGGTGGGGTTAGGAGCCACGCCTCCTTTTTAAAATCATACAATTTCGTATGACTGAACTCGTACAAATTAGAAAATACTAACGCTTTCTCGTGAGATCAGGCTGGTTTTGGCTTAGTTCTCACCAGTTTAAAACCATTTACAACGTTTTGTTGGTTAGTCTGGTTTTTACCATGTAAATCATGTGTAATATATTTTACATAAATTTAAAATATATATATCCTAAAGGAAAAACACTGAAAAAAATGTTTGTTTGAACTGCCTCACGCTGAAGTGTTAATGTCACACAAAGAACATTTAACTTTCAAAATTTCTGTTTAAAAAGCTCCATGGAGCTGCTTCTAAAACTGAAACTAATGTTATAAACAGCCAATATTTTAACATATTGTGTTTGGCCCAAACCACATTCATTCTCAATGAGTGAACAAACTGTACATTTGGTGTAGCCTTGGTTCTATTTTCTTTTACTTTCATTCTGTGCTTTCCATATTTTCATTCTGTTTTTCCCAAATGCATCACCGGAAGCTTAGTTGTATGTTAGTATGCTATAATTTATTTATTTAGATATTCATTTATACTACAACCAGTTCTATGTTGATGTGAGTAACTTTCTTAAGAGTAAAGGGTGTGCAATGGTGTATTTTTAGCGTCAAATTTTATTTATACACTGAATATTTTTATCATCTTTTTATTGAAAAAAAAAGTCAGTATTGTTTTTGTTTTTTTTGTAGATTTATATAAGTTTAATTTATTTTATCTTATTAAAATTAACTGAAACAGAAATAAAGTAAATGAAAATCAGAAATATTGCTAAGGAAATTGCCTGATATATATTACTTTTAATTACCCTTTTTTATTTTTTTGTTTATTTATTTATTTAATGATTTATTAATGCATTTATTGATCTTTGAGGAACCTCAAACAATTGTTTGATCATCATTTAACATATTATACATGAGATATTATACTCTTATTACTTCTCTCTCTATGGAAAACACACAAGAAATATTAATTTCAGTATGCTGGCCTCACTCAGTCCTTGTTCAGTGCTTGTGTATGGGAGCAGTGTTTGCCATTTAAACATTAGCACTGGCACCATTCTAAAGAAATCCAATATTTGTATAATCTGTTATGCTTTCACAGTTGCCTATCGCTCCAGGTATGCTTATTAGCATAGTTTATTTTACCTAGATTGTAGATTTATAACTAGTTCTTGCAGAACAGAGCTGTGAAAATATCCGAAACATTTTTTCAAATGCTCTTTTTATCTAAAGAAATGAAATGCATCCACCATTGCACAACAGATTTAATTTGAGGCAACAAAAACATTCCAGACGCTTCTTGGCAACAGAGTCACATTCATTGCATTTGTGCAATATTTATTCAACAGCCCCCTTGAGGCAAAATTGCCTGATTAAGATAGCGATGATATATTTTCTGCCTTTAAAACTAATATCTTGTCTGCTACTTTCAGCGTTCTCAGTCTAGGTTAGATTTTCTATTTCTGCCACTGGCACTAAAACAAGCATCTACACAAGGTTTGGCTATCATCACAACACATTTGAAAAGACGATGAGATGAGGTTGTCATAAGCAAATCATTTTGCCAGGAGATATAATCTAGACCTGGGTGTTCTTAAACGTTCTGTTTGTCAGTATTAATAAACCTGACACTGCTGTTTAGTGGAGATCTGGAGATAGTGTAAAGTGTGTGAGTCTGTTATTAATGAACAGATATGTGTGCTGTTGACACACTGATTGCGCATTGTATTTATGCACAAGCACATTTCAGTTCATTCACATCATTTTTTACATGCATTCGGATGTTTTCATTTATCATGTGCATGTTGCTGTGCTTTGTAATTCTGAAAATACATGTAACCTTGGAAAAAAGGGTAAATGCTCTGCTGTGATCTTGCTGAATACAAGTACAGTTCAGTGAGTGCACTTTCTTAGTTTATCGGCAAGGATTTTTACAAAGACTTTCAATCAGGTTTTAGTCAGGATTCTGGACAGGCCATTTTATTATTTCAGTGTTTTCAGCTCCATGGAACTGCTTTACCAGATTTGCTGTGTTACAGCTTTATTGTCCCACATGAAATGTGCTGGCTGATTGGGTGATGAATGCAGGGAATGAACTGCAGGTTGCTGAATGAGCTTTTGATGCACTGCAAAAAAGAAATAGTTAACTCGGCTTAAAGTGTAAAGGGTGTCACACACCAGATGCGCCGCAACATGGCGCGCACACGCATACATTCGCATGCTATTTAAACTAAAACTAATCAGATGGCGCTCTGTAGCGCGGCAGAAATATGAACAGTGTCCTGAGTCATGGCTGGGGGCCGCCGAGCACCATTTCTGGTGTGTGACCCCCTTAAGTCAACTTGCTGCACAGCTTTTTTGAGTTGACTCAACTTTTAACCTTAGTACTGTAGTTGACTCGATTTAAGTTGAGTTAACTCAAAGTTGTGCAACAAGATGACCATAGATTTGTGTTTTGTTTTGTTTTTTGTTGCTTTGCTTTGTGTTGTGTTGTTTTGTTGAGTTTTGTTGTGTTGTCTTTTTTGTTTTGTATGTTTTTTTTTGTTTGTGTGGGGTTTTTTTGCCTAGATTTTTTATTTTTTTTTTGTTTCTTTTTTGTTTTGTTGTGTTGTTTTTTTGTTTTGTTGTGTTGTTTTTTGTTTTGTTTTGTGTGTTTTGTTTTGTGTTTTGTTTCTTTTTTGTTTTGTTGTGTTTGTTTTTTGTTTTGTTGTTTTTTGCTTAGTTTGTTTAGTTTTTTGTTTTGGTTTGTTTTTTGCTTTGTTTTTTGTATCTTTTTTGTTTCATTTCCTGTTTTTGTTTTGTTGTTGTTTTGTGGTTTTTTTTGTTTTGTTTTGTTTTATTTTGTTGTTTTTTGTTGTGTTTTTTGTTTTTGTATGTTTTGTTTTGTTTTGTGGTGTTGTTTTTGATTTGTTTTTGTTTCATTTCTTGTTTTGTTGTGTTGTGCTGTTGTGTTGTGTTCTTTTTTGGTGTGTTTTGTTTTGTTGTATGTTTTATTTAGTTTTTTGGAATTTGGCCTAGTTGTCACCAATTAAAGTAAAAGTATAAAAGTAAAAAACCATTTACCAAGTTTTGTTAGGTAGTCTGGTTTTGTAAATGAGTCAATTCAAAATTGTGTAGCAAGTTGCCTGACGATTTTAACTTGAGTCAATGTTTTTTTTTTTGTTTTGTTTTTTACACATTTGCTTTTTGTGACCAAACTGCAGAAACACTACCAAACCATGACACTTCAGCTTCGTCTTTACTGATTTCTGCATCAGTTATTTCAGGAAACTACAAAGACTAAAACTATTCATTCATTAATTTTCCTTCAGCTTAGTCCCTTTATTCATCAGGGGTCACCACAGCGGAACGAACCACCAACTATTCCAGCATATGTTTTATACAGCAAGTGTCCTTCCAGCTGCAACACTGTACTAGGAAATACCCATACACTCTCACAATCACACTCATACACTATGGTCAATTTAGTTTCTTCAAATCACCTATAGCACATGTCTTTGGACTGTGGGGAAAACGGATCACCCAGAGGAAACCCACACGTAATCTTGCTGTGAGGCGACAGTGCTCATCCACCTTCACACATCAGAATGAACAAAACCAGTAAAAATGACGCCCTTTTACCACAGGAAAAACCACACAAGTCCTGCTTCATGCTGGAATTCAAGCATACCTTGGCAGGACAGTTGCTAGTAGAGTCTGGCCCCCATCGGCATACAGCGGCCCCGTCTGTTCTGGCTCCACACTCTTCACCATCCTCCAGAGACGCCAGTGTAAACGCACACAAATACGACAGGCCTCTCTGACTGCGGCTTGGGCTCAAACATGTTGCTAATCCTCCTGTCTGAATTATAGCGCTGGCATTCTTGTGCTGTTAGCCAGGCCTGATGACAGCTGGGAATGTGACAGCGTTTCAGGTTAATGTTGGAGGCGCCCGTGTTGTGTCAGTGGGACGGTGAATGACAGGGCAGGGGGAAGGGGATGATTCTGAATTTGGCACAGATTTGTTAGCTTTCATTGCTGCTGATTACTGACAAAGTTGTTGGAGAGCGGGGAAGATACTATGCTGATTTGTGTAAAAATAGCTGGGTTCCATACAATTCCTTCATGTTTTCCCAACACAAGTCGATTAAGTTAACTTAATTGTTTTTACAAATTTAAGTGGATTGAACATAAAACAATTGAGTTGTCTCTTAAAAAAATTATTGTTGCTGCTACTTATTTAAAATGAGCTGAATCAACACAATTCTTAAGATTTTTGAGTGTATGAGAGTCATTTTTGGCAGCTTGTTAAAATGTGGAGTCAAAAAAAATTGTAATTACATAATATACAGATAAATATGCTATATAGAGTTTAAAAAGCTGATTAACTTTACCACATACAGGCATAAACTGTAAATATTCTCATGTAATAATACATACACTGTAAAAAAAAAAAGGAGGGTTCAATACAATGCATTCATGTTGTCCCAACACGAATCAGTTAAAGGGGTGGCCCACTACGACATCATATTTTAAAACTCTCTGAATTTAATACGCTCAAAGGTCAATGCAAATTGAGACATTGGCTTTAACAGAGTTAGCTTAGTAAACCTACAGCGAATGAATGTTGGAGGCTACAAAAAAAATACATCCTGGTTAATGTGATCATAAACACTTCAGGTTACATGCACACACCACACGCATACACCCAGTGCAGCGAAGGGGCGTGGCCAGAGCCACTGTAATGTTATAGCAGAGAAAGATTAAGCAGAGCAGATTATGTATATATTATGTATATGTATATATAATCTTGTATTTATTTTGATACCCTCTACTCTACATGTGTAATAACAAGAGACAAAAATAGTCATAAAAGTTAAACTAATCTAATTTAATCTAATCTAATAATATTTGGTCATTTGACATGGACAGCACAATGGGATGCTTCATCTTTGACCCAAATTATTTTTGTTGTTGTTATCATGTTATTATTAAGGCATTTTAAGTGTTTTCCCATTGTTAATGTTTGTCCGAATAATTTTGTATGTGTGTATGTTTTGTATTGGTGTTGTGTGTGTAAACATTCTTCCATATCTGTTATTATGGGAGTTTTGGTACATTTGAACCCTTATTCACACAACACAACAACTCAACCCAAGAGAAACTTTGGTGTTCTCAGTCCAAAAATACTAGCTTTCAAAAATAGCCTATAAATCTTATACTCTTTGAACACTTTATACCACAAGCATATGGGTGGTGTGGGGAAAAGATCCCCAAAAATGTTCCAAAGAAGTTCGGAAAGTTGTTATTCCCTGTGTGAGCGAAGTCAGTAAGTTTTAGCCCAATGCAATAACATTAACAATCTTTTTCAGGCAGAATTATTTCTCTCCATGTCAGAATGACCCGAGCAAAACCTGTTGCTCAGTTAGCGACTATTGCATTGTATCATTTTTGTGTTTGCGTTTGGAGAAATGCTATGTCAAAAATATCTGTAACTTTTTCCCCCATTTTGTGATGTTTTTCACTTGCTTATTTATAGTTGAATTGCATTATGGTTTTGATCTTTCATCCAAGATCTTTTAAACAATGGGTTTACTTACTTTTTACAGTCAACCAGCTGATTTTTACAGTGTAATAAACTGCAATTACCTCCAATTTTATGGACTTATTTCTATATATATATTATTGATCCCACTTTATATTAAGTGGCCTTAACTATTATGAGTTTACACTGAAATTAATAATTTGTTACAATGTACTTTTTGTTTAAATACATGTTTTCACATTGTACTTATGGCTAATTTAATACCTTAATGTAATTATATTGTTAATTAATTTCTGAAATTACATTTATAATTACACTGTTGACCATCCATTACACATTAACCCACCCTTGAACCCAACAGAGGTTTTACGTAACCTTACTAGTATCTCACTTCAAGTGCACTGGTGCACTAGTGCACTAATTCTGCAATAAATTATGAACACATGAAGTACATTGTATTTATTTTTTGTTGTAAGTAACTAGTAGTACTTCATATAAAATTGGACCCTTTTATATCTTATGCGATATTTTGTAAAGATCGTTTTAAGTGATGTAAACAATAACTATACTCCAAATGTATTTCCTCTTACATTTTTAATTTCTATAGCTTCCAAGAATACAAAAAGAGCCACATATTGATAAATAATACTATGATAGCTGTTTTAATGATGATTATGAGTGAATTGCCTCTTGTTACAGTTATGAAATAGTTTGATAACAAGCAGGAAATGTTTATGGGCCAATGACATGACCACATTGAAATGGTCTATATAAACTACTTCTTTGTCAATAAAAGTCATCTTGTGCAAAGGCAGAGTTACATTTTTAACATCAAAAGTCAACAAAGCAGAGATCAAGGTCCCAATTTAACCAAAAATAAATGCAAAACACCTCTACTAGGTAGTATAGCACGTACTGCTACTAGTATAGCACAAATCATGTAAAACCTCACATTAACTGATGCTGTGGAATGAATATTTTACACTAATACAGCATGTTATTGTTTTACATTTCAATCACTAAAAATGAACTCTACAAAACTCTTAAGCTTTTAACTTTTTAGCTTAATTGCTAAAGCTGTGAATGTTTAGATTAATTAGTTTAATTTCATATGCAGATAGATTTTTGCCTCTTTTTTTTTTCATTTTTGGAATGTTACCTCATTTGCATGACATCTGTATTGAATTATACAACCTATTATTCAAAAATCCCTTTCATAATGGGTTCAAACACAGTTGTGTGGCAACAGTGGGTGAATATAACCAGCTTCTAAGGGTAAGAATTGTATAATTTTATTTTTTATAAACACACTTGATAAAAACAGACTGCAGAAACACTTTGATTGACATTCTCCCATTGTTTGTGTCATCAGAGGGGGGGAAAGCCCCGCCCATTAGTGACAATCTCTCCCTCATTAGCATAGGACGTTAGTCTTATTTTTGATTCTGCTGTTATGTTGACACATAGGAATTTGTAGCTCCGCCCTCTTTTTGAAAGGGCACAATCTAATTTGAATTTAAAGCGAGGCACCAAAATTGCATAATTTGAATCAAATCCAAAAGGGTCAGTTTCAAAGAGTTATAAAACATTATTTGGGTGTATTTTGGGGGTATTTTGTTCACATACACACACTCTAGGGACATCAGAGACTAATTTTACATCTTGTAGAAAGGGGCATATCAGGTCCTCTTTAATGCCTTTAAAATGACGCAAGGGGCAAAACTCATTCCTAGAGTTACTGTAAAAGTACTGCGTGGGTATTTAGATGGCATGCATGTAGAGCCTTTGGGTTTAATGCGTATAGCTCTCTTTAGTCCTCTTTATCTGAACGTTCGGAAAAATAAATCCTGCCTGTCAGGAAAAGAAAAGCATTCATCCAGTCTAAACATCTTTCATGGTGTGGGTGATAAATTCAGAGTGCTGTAGCTGCCCCTCAGTTAAATAAGTGACGTGGGCCAACTTTTCCAGACAAAAACACTGCGAGAAACTGTGGATATGGAATAAAGATAGTGGCCATCTGGACGGTGTTCAGAAATATAATGTGCAACCAGCAAAACTTCCCAAACCAAACACTGATATTTAGGAGTATTGGATGCGAGTCAGCTCATCATCTCAGCTCCTGAGTTCCCCAAACACCTTCATGAAGCATTTCTTAACCTTTATTTTCTGAGTCGGTTTAATCCTGGTTAATTTTTGAGTTGGCTTAATGCTTAATAATCATAACACTTGATAATGCATCAAAGTTCATTGCATGAACTGAGAAAACCATCCATATGTGTCCAATGCGAGCAAAGTTTTTCAATACAACAAAGGTTAATGAACATGTTTGAACCTAATTTGCATAAGCAGAAGATATTTAAGCACGTCTGACCTACACCTCATTTCCTCCAGTGTTTTAGGTCACAGTCATTTTAACACCAATGGCCATCCTTGTGATGAATGCCAAACATTTGGAGTGGTTTAACCATCCTCGCTAGAATAACTAATGCATTGCCGATCCGATTTTAACGGAGTGTTTTGGATAGGCTTTATTCCAGATAAGCAGCCAAGATAATGGAACACATAGTTCAGCTCCGGAAAGGCAAGGCTTGAAAAATCCGTTATGACCTGACAGACTGAAATTATCATAAAAACTGAAACGTATACATATAATCTATCTGATCTTGGAAAAAGGGAAATTTAATAGGAAGATAGTCTGATTACAACATCTGTAGTTGTATTTTGCTTGATATTTTGTAAGTGTTTGCATAAATAGTAGTCAAAATCTGAAGGGAATCAAAAAGTTTTTCCAAATTCTCCTAAGACAAGTGTTCAATAGTTTTAGACAATTTTCATAAACTTTATTTGATCTACTGTAGTTGACTACTACATTATGCATGCATGTATGTATGTATGTATGTATGTATGTATGTACGCATGTATGTATGTGTGCATATTCTGTTTTATTCCATATATTCAAGTTGCATTCTCAGTATTCAGACAGTCATTCCATATATTCAAACTTTCATTCCATATTTTCAGATTTTCATTCCATACATTCAAATTTTATTCTATATATTCAGATTTTTATTCCATGTATTCAGACATTCATTCCACATACTCAAGTTTCATTGCATGTATTCAAGTTTTATTCCATATATTCAGACATTCATTCCACATACTCAAGTTTCATTGCATGTATTCAAGTTTTATTCCATATATTCAGACATTCATTCCATATATTCAGACTCTTATTCCATATTCAAGTTTTATCCCATATATTCAGACTCTTATTCCATATATTCAAGTTTTATTCCACATATTCAGACATTCAATCCATATATTCAGGTTTTATTCGTATTCAAGTTTCCTTCCATATATCCAAGTTTTATTCCATATATTCAGACATTCATTTCATATATTCAAGTTTTATTCCATAAATTCAAGTTTTATTCTATAAATTCAAACTTTCATTGCCAGATTCAGACTTCAATCCATATATTCAGATATTCATTCCATATATTCAAGTATCATTCCACATATTCATTCCACATATTCAAGTTGCGTTCCATATATTCAGACTTTCATTCTATATAATCAGAGTTTCATTGCATAAATGTAAGTTTCATTCCATATATTCAGCAATTCATTCCATTTAGTCAGATGTTCATTCCACATATTCAAGGTTTATTCCATATATTCAGACATTCATTCCATACAGTATATTTAAGTTTCATTCCATGTATTCAAGTTTTATTCCGTAAATTCAAACTTCCATTAAATATATTCATAATTTCATTATTCAGACTCTTATTCCGTATATTCAAGTGTCATTCCATATATTCAGACATTCCTTCCATATATTCAAGTTTTTTTCCATATATTCAGACTTTCATTAAATATATTCATACTTTCATTATTCAGACTCTTATTCCAAATATTCAAGTTTCATTCCGTATGTTCAAGTTTCATTCTATATATTCAAGTTTCATTCCATATATTCAGACTTCCATTAAATGTATTCATACATTCATTATTCAGACTCTTATTCCAAATATTCAAGTTTCATTCCGTATGTTCAAGTTTCATTCCGTATGTTCAAGTTTCATTCTATATATTCAAGTTTCATTCCATATATTCAGACTTCCATTAAATATATTCATACTTTCATTATTCAGACTCTTATTCCATATATTCAAGTTTTTTTCCATATATTCAGACTTTCATTAAATCTATTCATAGTTTCATTATTCAGACTCTTATTCCATCTATTCAAGTTTCATTCCATATATTCAAGTTTTATTCCATATATTCAGACTTCCATTAAATATATTCATACTTTCATTATTCAGACTCTTATTCCATATATTCAAGTTTTTTTCCATATATTCAGACTTTCATTAAATCTATTCATAGTTTCATTATTCAGACTCTTATTCCATCTATTCAAGTTTCATTCCATATATTCAAGTTTTATTCCATATATTCAGACTTCCATTAAATATATTCATACTTTCATTATTCAGACTCTTATTCCATATATTCAAGTGTCATTCCATATATTCAAGTTTTTTCTCCATATATTCAGACTTCTATTAAATATATTCATACTTTCATTATTCAGACTCTTATTCCAAATATTCAAGTTTCATTCCGTATGTTCAAGTTTCATTCTATATATTCAAGTTTCATTCCATATATTCAGACTTCCATTAAATGTATTCATACATTCATTATTCAGACTCTTATTCCAAATATTCAAGTTTCATTCCGTATGTTCAAGTTTCATTCCGTATGTTCAAGTTTCATTCTATATATTCAAGTTTCATTCCATATATTCAGACTTCCATTAAATATATTCATACTTTCATTATTCAGACTCTTATTCCATATATTCAAGTTTTTTTCCATATATTCAGACTTTCATTAAATCTATTCATAGTTTCATTATTCAGACTCTTATTCCATCTATTCAAGTTTCATTCCATATATTCAAGTTTTATTCCATATATTCAGACTTCCATTAAATATATTCATACTTTCATTATTCAGACTCTTATTCCATATATTCAAGTGTCATTCCATATATTCAAGTTTTTTCTCCATATATTCAGACTTCTATTAAATATATTCATACTTTCATTATTCAGACTCTTATTCCATATATTCAAGTGTCATTTCATATATTCAAGTTTCATTCTATATATTCAAGTTTTTTCCATATATTCAGACTTTCATTAAATACATTCATACTTTCATTATTCAGACTCTTATACCAAATATTCAAGTTTCATTCCGTATGTTCAAGTTTCATTCTATATATTCAAGTTTCATTCCATATATTCAGACTTCCATTAAATACATTCATACTTTCATTATTCAGACTCTTATTCCAAATATTCAAGTTTCATTCCGTATGTTCAAGTTTCATTCTATATATTCAAGTTTCATTCCATATATTCAGACTTCCATTAAATATATTCATACTTTCATTATTCAGATTCTTATTCCATATATTCAAGTGTCATTCCATATATTCAAGTTTTTTTTCCATATATTCAGACTTTCATTAAATCTATTCATGGTTTCATTATTCAGACTCTTATTCCATCTATTCAAGTTTTATTCCATATATTCAAACTTCCATCTAATATATTTCATTATTCAGACTCTTATTACGTATATTCAAGTTTCATTCCATATATTCAGACATTCATTCCATATATTCAAGTTTTATTCCATATATTCAAGTTTCATTCCACATATTCAAGTTGCATTTCTTATTCAGACGTTCATTGCATATATTCAAGTTTCATTCCATATATTCAGACATTCATTCCATATATTCAAGTTTTATTCCATATATTCAAGTTTCATTCCACATATTCAAGTTGCATTTCTTATTCAGACGTTCATTGCATATATTCAAGTTTTATTCCATATATTCAGACTTTCATTCTAGATATTCAAGTTTCGCTCAATTTCATGAGCTTTCCTGAATGACATTCCATATTATACTGTATATATAATGCACACACAAATGCATATAGTAATATTATAGTATATCATAGCAACAATGCTATATATTTAATATTAGCACTATATATAATACTACTGTATACTGTATTTGCCATAACATCCTGACAAATTGCTGCTTTCCATTAATCTTTGGGGGGAAAAACAAAACCTATTATTCGTTCAGAGCTGCTCTTGTCTGTGTGCTGAAATAAATGAGGTGTGGACAGTTTTAAATGTGTGAATGTTTTCCGGAGGGTCTCATGGAGGTGAGTGAGTGTGTGTGTGTGTGTGTGTGTGTGTTCAGGCGATGCAGGTGCAGGTTTACCCCAGTGATTGATGCAGTGCTGCTGTGCGTGTGTGAAGTGTCAGTCGTGGGCTTTTCAGGTGTTTGCTGTCGAGATTTTGGGCAGTCGGTCTCGTATAGAGGAAATGAAATCATATATAAGTGGCGCAGAGGAGCAGTCGCTGGTTCTGCTCTGGTCAATAAGGAGCAGCTGTGGCCTGATGAACATGTGCCTGTGTTTTGGTGGTTACCCTGGGTGAAGTTAATGCATACTCGTAGGACTGCCGCACAGTCACTTTAAATTAAATCACAGCCGGGCTGGATAGTGTTTAAACTGGGTACAACAAACTCAGAGGCACTTTTGTTTATCTTTGAGTATTGTACTACTTATGTCAGTGCATTATCATTTGCCTTGTGAGCCTTTTTTTATTAATATTTTCTGTTTATATTCTTTGCATGTAAAAATGTCAAGTGTTATTAGGCCTGTCACGGTAAGGAAGTTTTGTTGTGCGACATATTGTCACAGAAATTGTAACGATAAGCAATATTATTTTCATTTTGAGATCATTTTATGCCACTGATAATGTCATGATTATATATCAGCATAATAATGTAAATAGCCATAAACACTTTAAAATATTTAGCACTCTTAAGGTCAAGGTGTAAATCAGAGGGGGGTTTGGGGGGGGGCGGGGTATCTTAAATAATATTAATAATTAAAATAATAGATAATTTCAATATACATTTGACCACCTCTATAATGGTTCATACCATTGTGAATGCATGTTTGCACCAAAAATATTAATCCATCGGTTTGAATTCAGCAAATCTAAAGCACCGACAGTGTAAATGTGCACAAAACATATTTCTTTAAAAAAGGCATTTGTATTTTATCCTCGCACATGGAAATTAAACCGTAAAATAAAAAATACGTGCAGTCTTTCATGATCATCCATTAATAGGTGCAGGAAAGCAAACCTGTCACCATTTATTTAATATCACAAATGTCATTGAGATCCACTCAATATCCCTCAAAACACTGAAAATATAAGAACAATTTAAATAAATTAGATGTAATTGAATCAAATATATAAATTTGGTTCACTGAGGCATATTACCGAACATAACTGGAAAACTTGACCTCCCCTGATTGTCAATGTATAATTCACACCCTGCTTATGGTTATTTTGATTCTGTAATTTGATGTTAAAAAGGTAAATGTCCCATTATATATACTATTAAATGTCCTCTTAGGTAAATGCCTAATTATGAACTTTGATACAGGGGAGGTTGAATGTAAATTTCCTTGTAAAATGGCTTTAACGTTATTTGTGAATTTGTAAATATATATTGCAACAGCAAAAATGATTGAGGTCATCTCCAGGTATTGAATTTGTAGTCTATATATTGATTATTATGACAGGGCTATGTGTTAATGTGTGTTATTTTTATGTTATTTCATTAATTATTTGTGACCCTGAACCACAAATCTAGTCTTATGTAGCAAGGGTATATTTTTGGAAAAAGGATCATGTTCCAATAAGATGTTTTGTAAATTTCCTACTTTAAATATATCAAAAACATATGCAATGTGGATTGCCTCTTAATTGGTCCAAATTAAGTTTTTAGCAGTTTTCTCAATATTTAGTTTTTTGAACCCTCAAGATTTTCAAATAGGTCAAATATTGTCCTATCTAACAAATTATATACACTACCTGACAAAGGTCTTGTTGCCTATCCAAGTTTGAGGAACAACAAATCATAACTTGACTTCTAGTTGATCATTTGGTATCAGAAGTGGCTTACATGAAAGGCCTCTAGATTACACTTATTTTACCAAAATAAAATATGATCATGCCTTGAGTTTTAATTATTTAATTAGGACAGTAAGGTCTGACTTTGCTTAAATAAATGTTCATTATATAAAGTCATGGTGCAGTGGAAAAATAATTAATATTGTGTATGACTCCCATGAGCTTGGAGGACTGCATCCATCCATGTCTGCAATGACTCAAATCACTTATTAATACAGTCATCGGGAATGGCAAAGGAAGAGTTCTTGCAGGACTCCCAGAGTTCATCAAGATTCTTTGGATTCGACTTTAATGCCTCCATCTTACCCCAGATATGCTCAATAACGTTCATCTCTGGTGACTGGGCTGGGCAATCCTCGAGCATCTTGACCTTCTTTGCTTTTAGGAACTTTGATGTGGAGGCTGAAGAATGAGAAGCAGTGCTATCCTGCTGAAGGTGCCATCTACTCTGCAGATATCTCGCTTGCCCCTTTACAAAATGTAACCCCAAACCATGATTTTCCATTCATCAAACTTGACTGATTTCTGTGAGAATCTTGGGACCATGCGGATTAATGGAATAAAAAACATAATCAAGAATAATCACATAGCATGCAATTTTTCAGCACCCCTCTTCCCTGTCAATCGGTGTTCCTTTTTCTATAATGCCCAGCTCTCTCCGAGTTCTCCGATTGGCCATCAAACTAAGTGTGGTGCACTGTAATTGGCCAAACACCAGAATGTAACACCACACTTACTATAGTAATTCAATTCAATTCATCTTTATTTCTGTAGCGCTTTTACAATGTAGATTGTTCTACAAACAAGTTCTAGAGAATTGAAATTGAAACTGTGTCATTCCAGTTTTCAGAGTTAAAGTTCAGTTTAGTTTAGTTTAATTGAGTGTGGTTTAATTTTCACTGATGAAAGTCCAAACACTGAACAGCAAATCCATCAATGCGCAGCTCCACAAGTCCATGTTGGCAATTTCCAAGGCTTCTAATAAGCTATTTTAACCAGAAACATTTAATAATGCCAGCATTTGAGTTATATAAAGCTCCAGTCAGATTTTGACAATGCAGCATAAGTAGAAAGTTTAGCATGCACAACTTGATTGTCACATTTTGAAATGTTTGAAAAATGGATAAAGATGTTTTAGAAGTAAAATATGGGCTGATTGATCAGTTGTATAGGCAGATCTAGAGTCTGTTTTTTGTTAGAGGGACAAATGCAGAAACAGATGCATTACTGATGAAAAGAAATGTATCATAAAGAATTATCACCCACCCACCTCCCACCCCTCCTCCACTGTTGGCAGTGCAACTGATTGGAAAAAGTGGGAGTCATTTCTTTGCTATTTTGATGAAAGATTACAAAAAAATGTCTTCATTTAAAAATCATGCACCAATGAATTGTGAAAAATAAAGTTATGAATATCCATTCAAAGTTGTGATGCTGAGTTTAAATCAAAAAAGTAGGTTGGAAAGTTTCTTTGTGATGGCATTTTTGGGAGAGGTCATTTTGTATATGCATGTTGTGTGTTTGTACAGCATGTAAGAACAAATTAATATGCGTCTTCTGACACCAAGTTCTAAAATGTAAGTTTGCCTGTTTGTCATTATCTCTGGCAGATTCTGAGTGCACTATAGTAGTAGTTTCTCGCCAAAATTCTGACATGTCTGCAACCACATGAATTAAGAAGAAACACTGAGCAAGAATGAATCACTCACCCTGTTTAGATCGCCATGTTAAACATCTGAGAAACTAATTAATGGCCCTTTGTTTTCTTGTTTTTCATTGTCATAGTGATAAGATAAGAGAAACGACTCATGGCAAAGTGTTCAGTTACACATGTTGATTGTGGAAAAAAGAATTAATTTTTTCATTGTTAGTGTTGTCTCTTTAACTTTTCATTAACTATTTGCATCGCTTACGGTGATTTATAAACCAAACTTCTTGTCTGAGTGTGATACGCCTTGCATACTAATAAAGCATTTTTGCAGAAGTAGATGGAGCTGATGGAAATGCAAAGGTCTGCATGTCTAAAATTATCTTCCTGTGAGCAGAGATGGGCTGAAACTGAACACAGAATATTTGTAGTTGAGAATGCTTTTAATGTTGTGCAGAGAATTTGTAGAAAAAGAGGAAGTATGTTTGGGTGCAACAGCCAAAGGATGGCCGAAACTGCAGTCACTTGATTGACAAGTGACGTTACACCAAAACTACACCTGTTAATATCAGCTGTGTATCAAAGCTGGAGTCAGGAAATTTAAATGTTGTTGCGTACCTCCTGAATGTAATTCTTGCATTGCATTGAGGATACCAGAATTCTGTTCATCGAATCATTCATTTGGATCCAATAAATTACTAATATTTTTGATATTGAAGAAAACCCTCTCCTGACCTTTTTTATTGAACATGCATGGAATTGATTATATGTTCCAACATGATACATTTATGAGTCACTTATGTATTAGAATTGTAAAAAAAGAATCACTTCCTATGTGGCCTCTACAAAAACCGATGTAGATGTGAAACGATCTGTAGTAAACTACAAAAGTCTCCATTATACTATCCTCTAGCCTACACTGTAAGAAATGCTGGGTTCCACACAATTCCTTCATGCTGTCCCAACACAAATCGATTAAGTTAAATTAATTGTTTTTACAAAATTAAGTAGATTCAACATAAACAATTAGGTTGCCCCCAAAACAACTAAAGAATTGTGTTGTTTCAACTCATTTGAAAAAAGTAGTTTGAACAGTAAAAGTCTTTTTTTCTGAGTGTAGAAGAGGTTATCCTATTGTACTCCTGTCTATGCATCGGCGGAAAAGAAAACATCCTTTGAGTCAATAAAAGCCTTTTAAGGGGTGCTTGTTCCTGTCATATGCCTTGCATGTCAAAATGGGTGTCAGGTTTCCTTGTAAAGGGTTTCCTTCCTGTGAACCTTAATAGTCTAAAGCATGGATGCCCAAACTTTTTCTTATGTAGGGCCAAAAGCAAAACTTCATTGAGGGTGGTGGGCCAAAGCTCAATATACCAATCTGTATTAGATTACAGTTGCCGTCTTAACTTCCTAATTCAATAATATTTAAAAATATATAGGAAAAATACTTTAATCATAATAATAATGACAAAATCATTTTTTTTACATTTTATACTGTACTTATAATACAATAAAACATTAGCAACCTTCAATGCTTTTTTTAATTTACAAAAATAACAATATTTCACTCAATAGTGAAATATCTGTGGGTCACACTTTATTTTGATGCTCCATTTGTTGAATATAAGTTGCATTGCGTCTACATGCCAACTAATTCTCATTAGATTATAAGTAGACTGTTAGGTTGGGGTTAGGGTTAGTGTAAATTGACATGTACTTGGAAAGTTTCTTATAGTCAGTTAAATGTTAAAGGAGCAGTATCAACAGATATTAAGCAGAGTCTACTAATACTCAAATGGACCATCAAAATAAAGTGTCACCTATCTGTGTCCTATAAGTGTGCTTTCAGTAATGTGCCACACACATATACTTTATATGTCAACATTTAAAAAAAATGTGTTTAAGGGTTTCATGACCCTTTAAAAAATCGGATAAATTCCCAACATTTATTTGGAACATGTAATTTAATTGAGCTTTTTTTGTAGATCATCAATTACACAAACAAACATAAGGTTATGTTTAATTAGAAGTGACGATCTCTGTTGAAGGCATTCGCCCTAACCTTACCTATTATTCTCCCACTCTTCTCAGGTAGGATGGCGGGCCAAATCAGAGGTTACTATGGGCCAACTAGTTTGGGCATCACTGGTCAAAAGAAACAACTTTAAATCAACAAAACACCTGATTCTGATTGGTTAGTCTCATCACACTACAGTCAAAACAGTAACAGAACATCTTTTTCCTCTCTCAAAATAAAACAAATGACATACAGTGCTTAGCATATATAACTACAAACCTCTCAAATCTATCTTTTAAATTCACATTTTAATAGGAATCAATATTATAGTTGTGCATATACATTAGATTAGTCAGTACTAAAGCCAAATCTGGAGCTTATCTAACAAAATAACTTGCGATAACGGTCCAAAAACTAGTACAGCCAAATGTATATGTTATAGAAAAATATTAAATACAAATTTAAAAAAGAGGAAAAATCAAGAGAAACAATATAAAATTAAAAATAGATATTTTTTTTTGCATATTTTGCTTGAATTTAATTGTATTATCTTTCTATTTCTAAATATGTTTGGTGACTGAAATATTATTTGAATAAATATATCTGTTTAATAAATCTGTTTTGTTTAAATGCACTAAAAGACATTGCCTATATTCAGTGGTGTAAAGTAACAACAGACAAATACTCAAATGACTGTAATTGAGTAGTTTTTCTCAGGAACTGTACTTTACTAAGTAGTTTAAAAAGTGTGTACTTTTTACTTTCCCTTGAGTACATTTTTAGTGCAGTATCGGTACTTTTACTCCACTACTTACCTTCAGCCTGCAGTCACTACTTTATTTTATCTTGCCTTTGGGGATTAGAAAAATTCGTCCTGTGATTCCTGTCCAATCAAATCGCACATAGAAGTTAAATCACCTCATAATGAGCTACCTCAAGACATGGATACTTTATAATTGCAGCAAACTGTTTGGAAGCATTAAAAGTGTCCAAGAAGATGTCCAAAATCTTTACACACATTGACCCAGAGACATTTTAGATCAGGAATGGGCAAACTTGATCCTCGAGGGCCGGTGTCCCTGCAGAGTTTTGCTCCAACACTAATCAAACACAACTGAATACCCTAATTAGTGTCTTTAAGATCACTAGAAAGCTACAAGCAGGTGTGTTTGATTGGGGTTGGAGCAAAACTATGTATGATGACCGAAATGGCCTTAAACACCCAGCAGACACAGGACATCAACATGATGTCAGATTGATGTTGTACCTCAACATCGTGGGGATGTTGCATTTTGTTCAGAAATGAAAATCGAGTTTACATCAGAACTCAACGTCTGGCTGACATCGTCTATGTCCAATGTCCAACCTAAAAGCAACCAAGTATCAACGTCTAATGATGTGACAGCTTGGCGTTGTGTGGACGTTACCACTATGACGTCTATCAAATGTTGGGCAATAATAAATGCACTACAGAATGTTACGTTTACACATCCACAAATTACATGTAAATGCATCAGCTTTTACAGCATAATGCTCACTACTCTACTTTGAAAGGTCTATTCATACTTTGAGTAATGTTTAGAACAGATACCTGTACCTTTACTCTACTTGCACTACTTTTTAGGCAAGTAATGGTACTTTTACTTAAGTATGATTTTTCAGTACTACTTCCACCACTGCCTATACTCACTGAGAAATGGATAAAAATATTAATTTTCAAAATGGAGTGAGCTCAATTATGCTGAGCACTGTAAGTCCATTCATTTAATTATTTAGTAAGTCACTGATCATTATCACAATATAAATACCCTCAGTGTGACTTGAAACCTGCTGAGTGTATATTATCCTTGACTTCACAACTAAACAGTTTCTTGTCAATTACTAACCATGTCTTTCCATTGAATAACTAAGCTTTGTGTTTGACATCTTTCCGTCACGAGTACAGCTTGTGTCTCTTGTGGGGAGAAAAAAAAAACACCCTCTGAAGGTAATCATCAGCCAACATCCTGAGTCAATTAGCTGTGACAGGGCAGAGAATAATAGGAGATTACATTAGAGCAGTGAAACACGACCCCGCTGCTATTCTAGATGGAGAATTTCGGCTGTATATTTTGTGGAGGATTCAGGAGCTCCAGGCTTTTTTTATGGGCATCTCCATTCAAGTATATAGTAGTTAGCATGCATGAATTCACTTTTGTTTTAAAAAGCGGATACACTTTATAAGCAGGTGAGGAATTCTGAACAGGCTTCATAAATCATTATCATTCCAGGGTGACACGGGAATCTATAGCTGTTAAAGTCCCAGCAATTTCAAATTGAAGTGTTTTTAGATGCAAGAATTTGTATGTTAGTCTTTAAAATATCTATAATCTATAAGTAACAACGGTCACATTTAAAAGAAATAAACATACAAAGCTTGCAGTTTATCACTTCTGTCTAAATGGAGCAATGTTTTTATTTATTTATTTATTTTTTGACCTCACCTCTAGGACTTGATTTTTTTTTTGATCACCAGGTGCTGTGGCTAGTAGTTTTGTTGTTGGGAAATTTTATTTTGTATGCAGAAATTTGACTTTACACAAAATCTAAATCAAGTAATTTTAGCATGGCAATGTCCACAAGCCTCTTCATTCATTTCACTTTTTGTGTGTTGCAAATGGGTTGTGGTTTCAAAGTGTTTCACTGCAATTAGGTTTTATTTCACATGACTTTTCAGGGCCCAACACTAAGGATTACCTTATTTTTTCTCTAGCCACACCAAAAATAAATAAATATTTTTTTAGCCAAAAATGTTAAATAATGTATCACAACAAGCTAAATATAGCTGTATACATACACTTTTTATTTAACAAAAACTTTTCTTTAAAAAAAAAAAATTATTGTCATGAATCTAAAACTATGCACAGTAGTCTCTCCAGGCTTAAATTCAGTAACCTATACACAAATGGAGAGTTTATCTCCTATTTAGGCTATTTTATTGTAAAGGATGATAATTAAACCATATTAACAGAAATAACTGTAAGCAAAAGAAAGCAGGTGAAAAACATACCGTGTGGGATTATGAAATGATGATCACGTGCACAGTTAAAATTAGGCCCATTAATAATCTGTTCAAAGAATGGTTAAAGCTAAAGAAACCCCTGCTGTTTACAAGAAAAAAAGACATTTGAAAAAAACATTCTCAAGCTCTTTAGACTGTGGATGCGCGAGCTTTGCTTTTTGTCCAGTCTATTTCAAAGAGAACCGAACACAATAACCGATAACACCAGCTGCGTTTACAGACACTGATGCTTTGCACAAGGGAATGCGAGCATGCACACTTTTAAATACTCGCACGCACAGGTGATGTGACATTAATGTCCTTGTCAGTGAGTGAGGATAGCCTTCGTCTCACCACATGCGTAATCATCCTCTCATTCAGTATTCATCTGCTTTATTTTGCTTACGCGAACACAGTTATTTTTGTCATCTCTCACGCTTTGGGCCAGTCATATTGCTGAACTCTGCTTTTTAAGAAAACTGCAATTTAAAAATAGTCTTCAACAAGCTAAAGTGGCTAGTGTGAGGGGCTCTCTAACCTGCCACAGCTGAAATCTACCCACATTTGGTGGGTTGGAGAGTGTTAATGTCAAGCCCTGATCCCTTCATGCTTCAACCAAATGCTCTCTTGTATCTTACATGCCCCGCCCCATTTAAGAGACTATTTCTATATGCACTTGAGCTCAATCACTCTCATTGGCAGAGCTGTGATAAAAACTTAACACTATTGCCTGTTTTTGAAAAGTGGGAGGGGCTACTGTATGTCTCGCCCTGTCTTCATCTTTCAGTTCAAATTATGTCACACACAAAAATGCACATTTTAAAGCACTTCAGGAAATCTTTAATTTTAATGTTAGAGTGACATTTTGTTGAAATGTTTAACTCTAGGTTTGAAACTCAACACTGGCCCTGTACTGTTTGTGCAACTTCAATGAGCATATAAACAACCATACCAAAATCTCATATTAATGGAATGACTCTTACCATTTCTAGGGAAATGTTGTAGAAACGCCCCAAATCCCCTTACAATCACAGCAATGTATTAACTAGATAGAACTTTAGCATAGCTGTAGGAGCAACCACCCAGTACATATTGCCAACTACTTTTGAACACCCTAGCAACCCCATAGCAATCATCATGAACACCTTAGTAATCACAAAGCAATTACCTTAAAACTGCCCACCCTAGCAACCAGCCAGCAAAGCCCATCCAACTACCCAGTTTACCTGGGCAACAACCCAGAACACCATAAAAACCCTGTAGCAATCTCCTGGCAATCACAAACAGCCACTTACATTATACACTATGCACTAGGAACCAGCCTGGAAATCACCCCAAACATCTTACAGCAACCATAAAACAACTCCCTGAAAAACAAGCAGAACACCCTAGTAACCATATTGCAAATCCCTGGAAACCACACAGAAGGCCACCATTTAAGTAACCTCAAAGCACTTACCTTAAACTGCCAAAAAGACCCTAGTAACTACATAGCAACTTCCTGGCAATTATTCAGAACACCCTAATAACGATGTAGAATTACCCTGGTAACTTCTAAATCACTGAAGTAACTACCACCCTAGCAACCATGTTGCAAAGCCCAGGCAATCACCCAGTTTATTTTGGCAACTAAACCCTAGAATCCCTATAGAGGCCTTAGAAACCCTATCACAATCTCCTGGCAATCACAAAAAGCCACCTAGACTATACACTATGCACTAGGAACCATCCTGGAAATCACCCAGAACACCTTACAGCAACCATACAGCAACTGCAACTCCCTGGAAAAACAAGCAGAACACCCTAGTAACCACATTACAAGTCCCTGGAAACCACACAGAGGGCCACCGTTTGAGTAACCCCAAAGCAATTACCTTAAACAGCCCAAAAGATCCTATAGCAACTTCCAGGCAATTATTCAGAACACACTAATAGCCTTGTGGCATTACCCTAGTAACTTCAGTAGTTAACCTAGGAAAACTACTGAAGTAGCTTACCACCCTAGCAACGATCTAGCAAAGCCCGGCCAATTACCCAGTTTGGCAACAACCCAGAACACCCTAGAAACCCCATAGCAATATTCTGACAATCACAAAAATCCACCAAAAGCCACCTAGACAATACATTACGCACAAGGAACCACCCTGGAAATCATCCAGAACACCTTACAGCAACCATGCTGCAACTCCCTGGAAAACAAGCAGAACACTCTAGTAACCACATTGCAAGTCCCTGGAAACCACACAGAAGGCCACCATTTGAGTAACCCCAAAACAATTTACCTTTTAACTGCCCAAAAGGCCCTAGTAACTACATAACTTCCTGGCACCTACCCAGAACACACTAATAACCATGTAGCATTACCCTGGACCTTCTAAACTAGTGAAGTAACTACCACCCTAGCACCATTTAGCAAAGCACAGGCAACTACCCAGAACACCATAAAAATGCCATAGCAATCTCCTGACAATCACAAACAGCCACCTACATTATACACTATGCACTAGGAACCACCATGGAAATCACCTCAAAACACCTTACAGCAACCATACAGCAACTTCCATGGAAAACAAGCAGAACACCCTAGTAACCACATTGCAAGTCCCTGGAAACCACATAGAAGGTCACTATTAATCTTGGTAAGGAGTAATCACAAGCTGCTAACATTTGAGAACTTTTGAGTACGTTCTTAAACAGCGCTGATTTGCCATTGGGTTCACATGCTCAACAGAAATGACTGTGATTAGCCGTGAAAGTCATCGGTTCACCGAACTCAGCACTGTGTATTGAGTGTGATCACAGATACAGTCAGTCGATTCATCAGTGGATCACTCGTATGTCAGCTTATAAACAGACCAGCTGATCTTCGCGGCTTTAAAACACTCCAGTGTCCCTGTATCTGTTGACCTCAACGGCCGAGTAGTCTTGCAGATGGTGAGGTCGTGGACTAAAGTGGGGAAAAAAAAAAGGGGGGGGGGGTTCTGGTGGGCCCCAAATAGTATCTCTGGGGGCCCCAAAATGGCGTGGGCCTTTAGAATCATCTTAACTTTTCCCACTAGCAGCGCCCATTTAAGAACACGCTCAGCAACACTCAAATGTTAGAAGGAAATTGACGTTTTTACAATTTTAGTACCAATTGGTAACAAATTCCAGTTTTGTGACAACACTAGGCCTGATTTTGTTCTGTTTATGTGCAAATTTAGAGTCACAGAGTCTCCTCACTTCACAAAGATGATATGCAAAAGTATTTGATGGCTTGTATATTTTAAAAAAAGTGTGATTACAGTATACTTGCAGTATAGGAGTTTTTTAAACCGCAATCTCAAAATTAAGGTTGTTGTTTTTTTTTTCGTTGAAGAGTAATAGTGAATGATTTATTATTATTATTATTATTATTATTATTATTATTATTATTATTATTATTATTATTATTATTATTGTTATTATTATTATTATTATTATTATTGTTATTATTTTCTGTGCAAGATCTGGAAAAAGTTATTCATACTGTTGGTTTAACAAGATCATATTACTGCAACTTGCTATACAGTATGTTGGTATCAATAAATCATTGTCTAACCACTTTCAACTGTATACAGTGCATATGCAACAATATAAACAAGATTTCCTCAACTTATTTTGGAGGAATCTGCTAAATAGGTTAGTGTAGATCTTTGTTTTTTAGTCTAATTCTGTTTTGTTGCAGTGGTGCTTTATCTTTTTAGCGTATCTTCGGCTCGGACACTTCTCTTGCTGATGGTAGTCGGAGATCAAGGCCAACGTAATCCAGCTTGTTTTCACAAGGCAGCAGAAACTCCATCTGGATCCAATCGCAGCCCTGAGGTGCCTCCAACGTGAAGCCTTCTGGAGGTGTGTGCCGGCTTTTGGCATGAAGCCCAAACTAGCTGATAAAACCAGATAAGGTTTTGCTCAAGATTAGGGCCAGAGCTCTTATTTTAGCCTGAATGGAAAATAGCTCAAGGAGGCGGTACGTGTCTAAGCTGTGTTTTGAGAAAGAAGGTGAAAAGCTTGCTTGGTTTAAGGGTAGTTTAATATTACAATTAATTCAGATGACAGTTTGGGAAATTTGCAAACTATTTCTATGTCTGCTAGGTCTCTGTTAACTTTTTGCGTTTGCACAGTGACTCTCGAGCCTCTACCCTGCCTCAGTTTTCCCACTGTATGACTTTGCCACTCTGGTCCAATCCCAAGCCAAACATCTGTTTTAACACTGGAGGAAGTCGACAAAGCCTCTTTTCAGGTCTGCAGATCACGTGACTCGATGTGAAACAGTCTTGGACGCCAGATCTCTTCCACCCTTTTCCTCCAAGGAGAAGAGGGGCAGAGGTGGAAGAGGCATGATTTGCTTTAAATATACTGTAATTAATTTACAATCACCTGCCAACAGCCCAACACAGTCGTTAGGCTGAAGGGTGATGTTCTTGATGCCGATCTTCTATGTTTCTAATTAAGGTGGAGAATTGGCTCCCTGTGAGCAAAGCCTTATGTCAGCTTTTATCCCGTGCTCGGATCAAACGGTGGACTGCATTATTAACTTTGAGTCTGACTGAGGGCCGGAAGCGATGAAGGTCTGCTTTCCAGACCTGAGCACGTGGAAACGGTTCGGCGCAGTCCCTGCTGGTTTACTGAACGTCTTCATAGTAGCATTTCTCCTTACCTAATGAGCGCAGTTTAGGAAATTTCTCTCCAAACATGTGAGGCCTCACAAAAGTTCAGCCCAGACTCAACTGGAAATGCATGCCTCAAGAAATGCATGTAAAACAAGTTGCTTCGGATATGGGTTGTTACACGTTTCAGATGACAAATCCACTAGAGGGCGCTTTTTACATTTTTGCGAATGTTAAAGATGTTCCTTAGGGTATTTTTTGTTGTTTGTTTCAGATACACTTCCTTCTTTTACATGAAAAACAACAAAAAAGCAAGTAAAAGTGCTGTGCGACCACACACTCTCAGAAGAAAAGGTACAAAATTTTACCTTTTAGGTTACAAGTGGCCTGTCACTTTACCTCTACAGTATATTTAGAGGTACAAAATTGTACCTTCTACATCTGTACCATTTAGGGACAATTTTGTAGCCCCAAGGAACAAAATCGTAGACACTAAAGGTACAAAAATGTACCTTATTATATAGCATTTTCAGGGTGCTGACCCAGGCATTTTGATTATTTGGTGACTGCATGTACAATCAAGTAAAATATTTTGATTTACAGACGCCCATTTTTATTTAGAAATGTAGAAATATTTCATTACAACTCACAACTGAATGTGTCAAGATATAAAGATACACAGCAAGTATAAAGCCGTCATTTAAAACCATAAAACGAACAATTTAGATAAGAAAAAATTGTTTACTCACTGTACTGTAAATAATCTAATACAAAAAGCACAAGAATAAAGTTTAAGATCCACAAACACATTGCACAGGCTACATTAAGTACTGCACTTTATAAAGTCCAAAGTATTTGTCTTTAGCCAGAATACTCAGTCATAAATGATTTGTCATCAACATTTTCTCTGTATTTCAGAACGAAGGCAAAAAGTTTCTCTATAAATTTCTTCAACAGTGAAGAAAACCAAAAAATATCAGTTACAGTAGCCTCCTCCTCAACATCAGTAGATTCCTCCTCAACTTTCTCAAGTGGAGTTGTAATTTGTTGTAGCACAATATGTTTATGCTTTTTATGGTAAACATTACATAACAATTATTATTTGTATAGTTATTTAAAAATTTGCTTCATGCATGAACGAGAGCAGCGTGCTGGATTAACTTGATGATTGTGAATATTATCCAAAAATGTACCTTTCAAATCTGAATCTGAACATTTATAGCCCATTTGGGTACAAATCTGTACCCTAAAGGACCTTTAAAGTTACTTTTTATATATTCTGTTCTCTCTAGGAACACAATTGTACCCTCATTGTACCTTTTTTTCTGACAGTGCATAGATTTACCTTGATTTTACATTGCTTTCATCTCTTTTGCGGAACTTTTGCTTCACTGGACTGAGCAAACTGACAAAACCAGAAAAGTTGTGCATACAGACATGATACGTGAGATAAACGCATTTAAACGCAAATAATAGACACTGTTGAGATGTTTTGGGGTATTTATTTGGTGATGTGCAAAAAACTGCACAAAAATAATTTGTCAATAATATGTCTCTTTGAAGGTCTGCACAATGGCTCAGTGGTTGTCGCCTCACAGCAAGAAGGTTGCTGGTTTGAATCCTGGCTGGGCCAGTTGGCATTTCTGTGTGGAGTTTGTATGTTTTCTCCACGTTCGCTTGGGTTTCCTCAAGGTGCTCCCGTTTCCCTCACAGTCCAAAGACATGCACTATACGTGAATTTGGTAAACAAAATTGACTGTTTAGTGAATGAGTATATGTGTGAATGTGAGAGTGTATGGGTGTTTCCCATTACGGGATTGCAGCTGGAAAGGCATCTGCTGCGTAAAACATATGCTGGAATAATTGGGGGTTCATTCCGTGGTGGCGACCCCTAATAAATAAGGGACTAAGCCGAAGGAAAATAAATAAATGAATGTCTCTTTAAATATCGTTTGTGGAAGGAAGGAAAGTTGTTCGTTTCATACTGTCCTGCAATAACTCTATTAAGGTATCTTCTTTGGTGTAAGACAGATTTCCCATTCTTAGCCTGGCAGTAGTTCTGCTTTATGACCCAGATTTTTGAACCAATGGCAGTGTGGCTTACTATTTGTATTTCTGCTCTTCAAACACACTTGAAAGTTTGAGATGGAACTGTATATTTTCCCCTCAATGTTTAGTCTTAGACTTGCTTTTCACCTCAAGGTGAGCAAACTTAACTATTCGCAGATGCCTTTTCTATTCAGCTTCAAGAGTGGAAGCAGATTCAATACAGTAGGTGTGAAATAGCTGCCCGTAGTCTCGATCTCACTGGCCGTATGCAACAACAATAATAACTATTTTGATTCACAACTGAATTGGCTGTTAAAACAAAAATGAAAATCAGTCTAAAATAAAAACATTATGGCTTTAAAGAATTGTTAACAGATGCAGAACTATTATGCAGGATTTCGGTTCTAAGTAGAAACATCACTCAATTACAAATAGGTGAAACTGAAATGAGAATTTTAAGATGATGATGATTATATTGGTAGTTGGGTTGTAAAGTATAGTGGCAATTGATTTCTAGGCTTTAGTTATATACACAGTGTTCATTGCCTTATCTCTTATACACGATGATTTGGACAAATAGGAGAATGTTTGACTCTTCGACTGCGTCTGGACATATTTATACAGGAGAAGCTGTTTACATTCAGCTGGGGTCCACAGTGGTGACTGAGGGACTGGGATAGAAAAGCTGCTGAGAGATGCAAAGACTAAATCTAGCTATCAGTTACTTTTTTCCAACCCCTTCATGATCTCAAACACGTTGTTTGCCTTATTTCATTTTAGGAGGCAATTGTAAGCATGTGAATTTCAGACCGACAAACTACATGTACAGTTCAAGTAAATTTATTTTATTTTTATTTTTCAATTATTTTCTAAATGATGTTTAACAGAGCAGGGACTTTTTCACAGTATTTCCTATAATATTTTTTCTTCTGGAGAAAGTCTTATTTGTTTTATTTCGGCTAGAATAAAATCGGTTTTTATTTTTTCAAAAAGCATTTTAAGGTCAATATTATTAGCCCCCTTAAGCAATATATATATTTTTTTGACTGTCCACAAAACGAACCATCATTATACAATGACTTGCCTAGTTATTCTAATTAACCTAGTTAAGCCTTTAATAGCACTTTAAGCTGAATACTAGGATCTTGAAAAATATCTAGTAAAATATTATTTACTGTCTTCATGGCAAAATAAAAGAAATCAGCTATTAGAAATGAGTTATTAAAACTATTAGGTTTATAAATGTGTTAAAAACACTCTCTGTTAAACAGAAATTGGGGAAGAAATATACAGGGGGCTAATGATTCAGGAGGGCTAATAATTCTGACTTCAACTGTATGTACAGGATTAATATTGTAGTTTTTAAATATTTTTTACAACAGTCCAACTGTGCCTTGCTTGAAGACACTATTTTTCAGAGGTCGTAAGAAAAGTTAGGCAGTAATGTTCTCTACACCGTTTCTGTTGAGTACCACTGGGACAGTTATGTGTTGGCTTATTCACATTATTTATCAGTAGGGCCAGACGGAATCTGCGGATATTTTTTGTTATTTCTGCGCAGAAATGTGTTAAAAATCTGCAGATTTATGCTGAATTATTTTGGGAGTATCATAACTACAACCTTAATATAAGAAATATAAAGTAATACCTTTTAAACTTGTATTTAATGTTTACAATGCAAATTTAATTAGATGCATTTATTTGGTAAACAAAGCAAGTCTCTCATATAATATCTCTACTAAAAGACAGAAAATATTACTTTACAAACTGTATTGTAAATAAATCATATGAATATTTTCATATTAGTCAATAATATTACTGAAATAAATGTAAAAACGGAATAAATATAAATTTACACACATTTACACAAGTAAATTAACATAATCAATGATGGGCTAAAACTCGGCAAAAATCTGTGGAATTCTGCACGCGCAGATTCCGTGTGGGCCTATTATCAGCCTGTTGACAACACTGTAACTCCCACAGGTGGATGTTTGTTGCTCAGAACTAAATAGGGAAACGTTGGTAAAGATAGTGTACTTTATTTCAGGTTAGTTTACACACATTTCTGATGCAAATTCTAAAACATTTTGTTCAGACCCATTTTTTTTCTTATTTTTTTTTATATAACCAGGCAAAGCATAAAGGCTTAATAGGTCACACTTTACAATAAGGTTTCATTAGTTAATGTTAGTTATTAACGAAAACTAATAATGAACATTACATGCATTTATTTATCTTAGTTCAACATTTACTGATGTATTATTAAAATCCAAATGCATGCTTGTTAACATTAGTTAATGCAATGTGAGTTAACATGAACTAACAATGAATAACTTTATTACCATTAACAAATGTTAATAAACATGAATA
Source organism: Danio aesculapii (assembly GCF_903798145.1). Classification (NCBI taxonomy): domain Eukaryota; kingdom Metazoa; phylum Chordata; class Actinopteri; order Cypriniformes; family Danionidae; genus Danio; species Danio aesculapii. The sequence continues at coordinate 41,092,102 of NC_079451.1, read as the reverse complement.
AATACAGTAATGTATTGTTTATTGTTTGTTCCTGTTAGTAAATTCATTAACTAATGCAACCTTATTGTAAACTGTTACCGCTTAATACAATGTAGACATATAATGCATTAATGGTCAATATTTCAGCACAAGATACAGACTACAAAATGTGGCGCAATAGAGAAATTATTCATTTCACATGCAAAAAACAAAAACAACATGCATTAAGGTTGTTAATCAAGCCCTGATGTCATTGCTCATTATAACTCATTGCATTGCATTTCAGCTAATAATACATAGATTGCAAGCAACACAAAATAAATAATCAACTAAATAAAATAAAAAACATTCATTACCGTGGAATTATGGTACAACATATCAACTGAAAAAACAATATTTTAGATTAAGAGATTAAGATTAAGTCTAGGTAATAGATTAACTGTTTATTAGCACTTAAAAAAGCATGATCTTATGTTGTATCCCTAATCCTACTCAATACCTAAACCTAATTACTACCTTAATTACCCAACCATCTAATTATTAATAAATAGATAACTAGTTGTTTTATTGAGCTAAGTCAATGATTAAAAATGATTTCGTTAATAGTGTGAATTATACATTAAAATAAAGTGGGACCAATATTTCTTATTAATAGCTTTTTGTTTATTTATTATTATACCAGTATACAAATAAAATACATTTCTATCAGAAACCATGCTGATAGTTGTCATATAAGTTGAATATAAAGAAATGTAACGTTGTGATAATTTTTTGGTCAGATAGTGAAGTTAAAATCTGATTTTGAAATACAAAGAACATTCTTCTAATTCTCAGTTAACGCAGTTGCTTAAAATAACACAGGTAGCAAAGAATTCTGGCCCAGATTTGGCATAAAGCTGGCACAGTTGGTATTCATCTAGCACTGGCTTGCAGCATGTGAGCCAAACATGGCCTAGGTTTGGCAGAGGTAGCACCGTCTATAAGCCAGCACACAAGACTTGGCCCAGATGTTAAATGCAGTATTTGGCCCAGATGTTAAAAATTAATGTGGGCCATGTAAGTTTGGCCCATCTTGACCCACATTTAAAATACATTTAAATTACTTTGAGTAAAGAAAAAAATTCTACAAATCAGGTCACTTTGAAAAAAACACCTTCATAGCATGCTTAAAAAATTCTGGCCCAGATTTGACAAAGCTGGCACAACAGGCATTCATCCAGCACTGGCATACAGCATGTGGGCCAACTATGGCCGGGTTTGGCAGAGGTGGCACCTTTAAGGCAGCACACAAAAATTGGGCCAGATGTCAAATGTAGAATTTGGCCCAGATGTTAAAAATTGGCATGTGGGCCACCTAAGTTTGGCCTATCTTGACCCAAGATAAAAATACTTTCAAATTATATTTGAGTAAAAAAGAAAATTCCACCTATCAAGTCGCTTCGAGAAAAGCACTCTTATAGCATGCCTAAAAATTTCTGACCCAGATTTGGCAAAAAGCTGGCACAGCAGGCATTTATCCAACACTGACATGCCGCATGTGGGCCAAACTTGGCCCAGGTTTTGCAGAGGTGGTGCCATCTTTAAGGTGGCACAAGAATTGGGCCAAATCTTAAATGCAGTATTTGGCCCAGATGTTAAAAATTGATATATGGGCCACGTAAGTTTGACCCATCTTGACCCTCATTTAAAATACATTTAAATTATTTTGAGAAGGAAGAAATTCTACTAATCAAGTTGCTTCTAGAAAAAGCACTTCCATAGCATGCCCAAAGAATTCTGGGCCAGATTTGGCAAAAAGCTGGCACAGCAGGCATTTATCCAACACTGACATGCCGCATGTGGGCCAAACATGGCCCAGGTTTTGCAGAGGTGGTGCCATCTTTAAGGTGGCACAAGAATTGGGCCAAATCTTAAATGCAGTAATTGGCCCAGATGTTAAAAATTGATATGTGGGCCACGTAAGTTTGGCCCATCTTGACCCTCATTTAAAATACATTTAAATTAAATCAAGTCGCTTCTAGGAAAAGCACTTCCATAGTATGCCCAAAGTATTCTGGGCCAGATTTGGGATTAAGGAGGCACAGCAGGCGTTCAATTAGCACTGGCATACAGCATATGAGCAAAACATGGCCTGGGTTTGACAGAGGTGGCAGAATTTCTTTCTTATTTTAAAAGTAAAACATGACCCAAACATACCCATGACCAGTTTTGTGAGATTTACCTTCAGTTTTCACCATCTGATCCAACTGTTTCCATTGGTCCGAGCATAATAAAGGGGGTTTGATGCAAGAATTCAGAAAACCTGTCACTCACAATACAGAAAATCAATTATTTAGCACCATCATTAAGGCGGTTTATAAGGCTTCATGGGTTTATCAACTTCAATGCAGTCATGACACACCAACATATGTCGCCCATTCCAGGCCCAGTTATGGTTTAATAATTTGGCTGAGACTGGGCCAGATATGGTCCATATTTGGATGCCAATTTATAGATATAGCAGAAGTGTCTGGAATCTATTCAAATCAGATATTGAAATACAATGTTGCGTTGTGTCTTCCTATAAAGGAATCAAAGATGTATGAAATGACTGGGATGCTGCTGAGGTGCTCTGGTTATTTTCTACATAGTTTGTTATCTGTAAACGTCTCTGGATGATATGACTCAGATTCCCAATTCAGTCTGTGTATGTGTGTTGTTTTTTCCACCAACTTTTTCATTTGCCAAGTCTTACCTCAAAAAAATAATAGCACACCTAGCAAGCACTAATTATAGTGTTTAAGATAAAGCATGTATCTATTGCATGCCAAAATAAATATAAAACACAATGGGTAGAGATATATGAAGGGCGACAACAAACTCGTAGTCTTAACTGTTGAGTAAATGCATAAACAGTCTCTCAAGTTTATTTATACAATGAAGCCTATTTCAGAGCAGTTTTAGATCACGTTTTATCCATTCTGTCAGGACTCTGGTATGTGGACCTGTAATTAATTGGATGCGGATGGAAAATGATTGATTTTCTGTGGACAGTTTTTGTTGTGAGCGACAGGTTTTCTGAATTCTTGCATCGAGCCCCCTTTATTACGCTTAGACCAATAGAAACTTGAAGTGAAAATGAATGAAAATCTCACAAAACCTGTCAAGAACATGTTTGGGTCATGTTTTACTTTTAAAAATAAGAACAAAATAATGTAAAAAAGCCTATTAGCGACTAAGCTCATTTCTTGCCCAGAACTTTTGTTTGTTGTTGTTGTTGTTGTTGTTTTTATATACAACCCCAAATCAGAAAAATTAGGACATTATGGAAAATGCAAATAAAAAGAGAGTAGTGATTTCCAAATTTCACTTGTGCTGTATTCAAGTACCAATTGTACAGGTCAACTTCATTTCGTTTGTAAATATACATCCTTTCCTGTTATTCAGACGTGCAACACATTAGAAAAAAAAATTGGGACAGGAGCTATTTATCCAGCATCCAAGCCAGGTCTAATATAACCAGCATCCAGCATCCTTTAGAGCCAGGTTAGAGCCAACAAACACATGAGAAAATTACCGAAATGTTCAAAAACAATGTTCCTCAGACAGAAAAGATAGGAAGACATTTGGCTATTTCACCTTCAACAGTGCATAACATAATTAAAAGGTTTAAGGAATCTGGAAGAATTTCAGAACAAGCTCGCGAGACTAAGCTGAACTACCGTGATCTCTGAGGTGGCACTGCATCAAGAATCATCATTCATCTAGAAGCGATATCACCACATGGGCTCAGGACTACTTTGGCAAACCTTTGTCAAGTACCACAAAACTTAATTACATCCACAAATGCCAGTTAAAACTGTACTGTGCCAAAAGGAAGCCCTATGTTGACAGTGTTTAGAAGTGCAGTCAACTTCTCTGGGCTCAGAAAAAAAAAACAATAAAAATTATGAGAAACACATTAAATAATGTTGTTGTATTGTCTGCAATGAAATACAAGTCACAGTAAATTTAGAAATCACTACTACTTTTTTATTTGCGTTTTCCATTCTGTCCCAACTTTTTCTGATTTGGAACTGTATTACAGTTTTCAGTTTATTTTTTGTTTTCTTAGTTAAAGTCCCTTTAGAAACTAAAGAAAAAAGTAATCCACTCGGGATTACTTAACAGCAATATACATGATTAATACCAATATTCCCATCCATTAGAACAAGGGTCACCAAACTTGTTCCTGGAGGGCCGGTGTCCTGCAGATTTTAGCTCCAACCCTAATCAAATACACCTGAATGAGCTAATCAAGGTCTTACTAGGTATACTTGAAACACCAAGCCAGGTGTGTTGAGGCAAGTTGGAGCTAAACCCTGCAGGGACACTGGCCCTCCAGGACCGAGATTGGTGACCCCTGCATTAGAACTTTACTAGTGAGAAGCTGCTTTGTTTTATATTGAGAAACATACAGTACTTCATCCGGCTATACAACAGTGGGATGTTTTTGTTCTTCAGAATATGAGAACGTCCGAATTTTGTTGTCACAGAATATGACAGAGCTTATGATTTAAAGCCAAATGCACAAACTGGAATGAATTCACTGTGAGTCATTGTTCCCTCTGCCATCTCTGATGTAATCGCTCTGGTTTTCTTTACATTATTGCTGTTTTTTGGACTGATAGTTTAAACGTGTTCATTGCTGGATAGCTTAAACCCTTTTTATTTGGTTGGCTTAAAATGATCTGATAACAAACAGAGAAGCAAAATCAGGCTAGGGATTAGAACAGTCCTCATTTGTTAACTCTTAATTTATGCTCATGAAATTTTATGAATATTTACAATTGATGTGAAAAGTATTAGCTCAGTGAAATATTAATTCTTATAAAAATATTTGTGCTGTTTAAAGGAGAGAAGATTTTTTCAACACATTATTACACACAATAGATTTAATAATGACTTTCTTTTGTCTTTGCCATTGTGACAGTGCATAAAACAAGATTGCAATTGTAAGTCGCTTTGGACAAAAGCGTCTGCTAAATGACTAAATGTAAATGCAAGATACTAGTGTACAGTTTAAAGTGCAATTTAAATGCTTAACTAGATCATTATGCTAGATGTTTGAATAATAAGGTAAATTGTTGGATAACAGTGGTTTGTTTTGTAGCCCCTTCATTTTTTCTTTTCCGAAGGGGCTAATGATATTGAAAAAATATTAAACAGCCAAACAACAACAATAGGAAATACTGTGAAATTTATGTTATTTGAAGTATTTAAAAAAGAATAACAATTGCACAGGATGGAAAATAATTTTTACTCCAACTGTATTAGATAACAATAATTCATTTTTAAAATACTTAATGTCAATAGTGTAACAAAAAATAGTGTCTTTTTATGTCTTTGCAAGCATAAAAACTTGTTCTAGTCTAATGTTTCCAGAATGGACTATCAATAAAACGTTATAAAAGAAATAAATCGTTATAAAGAAATAATCATAATTTAATGTTTGAAATTGTTTCTTTTTAAACATCGTGTCCAATATTAAACATCTTGACGTGATTGTTTTATGTATTTATATTTTATATACCTCTTTATCTTCTGTAGTTTTGTTAAAAAATGACATTTTCTGAACTCTGTTTTGGTTTATTCATTTATTTTCTTTCAGCTTAGTCCCTTTTCCATCACGGGTCGCCACAGCAGAATGAATCACCAACTATTTCAGCCTATGTTTTACACAGCAGATGCCCTTCCAGCCACAACCCAGTACTGGGAAACATCCATACACTCTTGCATTGACACACACACACACTAAGGCCAATTTTGCTTTTACCCAATTCACCTATAGCGCATGTCTTTGGACTGTGTGGGAAACCGGAGTGCCCAAAGGGAACTCACACGAACACAGGGAGAACATGCAAACTCCACACAGAAATGCCAACTGGCCCAGCCGGGACTCAAACCACCAACCTTCTTGCTGTGAAGCAACAGTGCTAACCACTGAGCCACCATGCTGTCCATTTTGGTTTAAACAAATCAATAAAATATAATTAAATGCTAAAATTTAAGCTATTTTATATAACTGTTATTCAATTTTAACATTGGAAATATTGAAAAATCTATCCTTGAGGAAAAAAGTTTCAATATTACATATCAATCAGCTATATTTTTCAATAGTATCTGGATGCAACCTTTATGATGCAAGCTGAGATTGCATCACTCATTGACGCAATGTCAGACACAATGCACTCAAATGGAGCGAGTGATGTCACTGTGAGGGGTAGGGTTAGGGGTGGGGTTAGGTGAGCCCATTAAAAAGCATTGGATGCAGCTCAGATTGCACTGCACCGAGTCTGCAGCCATACCCTTCTCATATTTTTTGCAATTTATTTTTTATTAGTGTTACACGTAGATGTGATTTGATTTCAAATAATGCAATCTCACAACATTTAATTTTGTTATGTTTTATTTAGTCTATAATTTGCGTACATGTGTGTGTTCGTATATCTCATTTGTAGATTTTAGTGTGATTTGCTCATCCACCAACACTCACTAACATTTTTTGCTGGTTACTTTTTTAAAATGAGTTGAGCCAACACAATTCTTGAGTTTTTTTTTTTTTTTTTGGCACAACTTAAGTTTTTTATGTTCAATCCACTCAAATTTGCAAGAACAATTGATTAATTGATTTGTGTTGGGAAAACATGAAGGGATTAAGTGGAACCCTGCATTTTTACAGTGAATGACAACTGGGTTTCGGGATGGGGTTTGGGGGCACAACAATTAGATTCATAACTATGGAATCGAATGAATTCATAAAATGAGCCACTTTCCTGACAATACTTATAAATAGTTACGTTTCCTCTTCAGATTGGGCTGGATTAAAATAGTGAAAGATAAAAGACTTGCACAATTTCTTCCTTTGTAATGTGAATTTGGAGGTGAAATGTGACCCAGACATGTTCTTGACAGGTTTTTGTGAGATTCACCCGATAACTCTCCACCTTAATGAATAACATCTTTCCTGACATGCTTTCAAGATCTACCTCTCGCTTTCCCCCTGTAGAGAATTACAAATGAACCACCGAAAAGACACAAACACGGCCGGCCGAGCTCAACACCCCTGTCCTCCCTCACCGAGAGGGAGAGAGCTGCTTGTCAAACAAAGCCTTGTTCATGGGGGAGGAGCGCCGTTACCTTTGCCTCAAAATGGAAACAGAAGTTGAGCATGTTTGACTTGTATGGAATTACAGCGTTGCCGTCCCAGCGGACCCTGCGGTCAGGAGCCGAGCTGGGGAATCAGTGAGGCCAAACGCTCTCAAACACAAAGGAGAGCTTTCTTCCAAGACCCCTTGCTTTCTTTACTCTTTATTCTCCTGTTGAAGGGACTCTCTCTCCTCCCCAACGCAGATCAGCGAAGACCCTTGGAGTCGCTCAATGCTGAGGGAGTCTGAGCTCGTGAGGTCAATCTGACATCTGCGAGTGCTGCGTCAGCAACATTTACAGCACAGAGGAGAGACTTACAGTGCAACAGGGCTGGGGAATAATAGATCACACAGCATAGATGGGGTTTAGTCAAGATACGCATTCTCATTTCAGAAAAAAGCTACAGATTCAGCTTTTATATCAACACTTTCTTCAGAAGAGTGTGTTGACTTTATTATTTATGATTTCTGTACAGTTGTGGGGTGGCACGGTAGCTCAGTGGTTAGCACTGTCGCCTCACAGCAAGAATGTCACTAGTTCGAGTCCCAGCTGGGTCAGTTGGCATTTCTGTGTGGAGTTTGCATGTTCTTCCCGTGTTGGCGTGGGTTTTCTCCAGGTGCTCCAGTTTCCCCCACAGTTCAAAGTGTTAAAAAGTGTCACTTTTTTAAAAATTAAAGTTAATAATTGTAATAAAGGTAAACTTTTTACAGTGTTATGTTTGAACAATTTGGTATACTATTAGTAAAATGTGTTTTAGTCCAAATCCACATTTCCTAAAATGTTAGAAATTCTGTTTTTATTTAGACACTTCTGCAGAAATGCCCAGGCTCATTGGAAATATGTGCTACATTTTTGAGAACCAATAAATATGTTCCCTGGACCACGTTATCTTGGGCCCAATTCATACCTGTCAACATTGGGATTTGAAAATAAGGGATATGCCACCATAATAAGGGATATGCCCCCCCCCCCCCCCCCCCTTAAAAAAATCCCCAAATTACTAAACATGTTCATTTGAAGCTGTTTCATTGTAAATAAACAGTTAAATGATCAGTAACAGCGTCTTTTTATCACTATGGACAGCGTCAGCTGACAGTCATGCACCACTATATGACTGTTTTGAGGTTTGAATATGAAGGGGAGACGGCACCTGTAATGAAAAGGAAAGGGTATCCCACCATAAACAAAGCGAAAGCACAAAACAGACTCCCATTTAAGAGCAAGGGGCGGCCCCTGGTGGTTCGGCGGTATGGGTTGCGTATAGGAAGGCTTGGCTCTTTAATGTTTATTTGCTACTCTTCAGAGAAAGACTGAAAATACGGGAGAAATATGGTAAAATACTTTTACAGGATGATAGCAAGATAGAACCATAAAATACGGGACAATCCCGGTAAAAACGGGATTTTCTTTTTTTCGCTTGAAGGCGTAGGGCTAAGGGGAAGGGCTAGGTAGACCTTGAAACTGAGATTTTTCAGGACCACACTCGAAACCAAGGAGTACAAAAACAGCATAGTGCGCACAGAAGTAAGGAGATGCACAAATTAGTGTTTTTGGCATTATTACAGATTTTTACAACAAACAAACACATGTTTTAATACAATCAAAATGGCATTCGTGTTTTACTGTCTAGAACCATCCTTCGCTAGACTTTTACCCTGGTCCACTCTGCTCTGCCTCTCATGTCTAGTGGCATCTGTGGTGAGCTACTGAGCAAACCAGTCATGCCAAAAAAAGTCATCCGTACAAAAGTAAGCAGTCAGTGGTACTGTCCCGTAGCGTTTGTTTTACACATGAAATGCAGACATATGTACCCATGAACACATATTTCTGGGTTCTCAAAAATTCACACCAGGGCACATTTCCCCATAGAGCCTGTGTTGCAAGCCATGTTATGTTTTTTGTGGTAACTCTGCACCTTGGTGCTATTTATGAGCTTTTCAGTGTTTTCCTGCAAACTTTTACATGCTCTGCAAAGCGTGAGCTCTTTCAAACATGTAGTTTATGCCTGTGCATTTCTGTTTCTGTTGAGTCAGACCTCTCAGATGTTTTGTGCTGCGTCATTTAAGACTTCAGGACAGCCGTGAAGATTTATTCAGCTGTTTTTCAGTAGGCTGATATTTGCTCCTGCTTTTTAATAGTATGTTGTGTGGCATTGTCTGTGCTAGATAAAGTTTGGATTTAACTTAAATCGTACATGGCAAAAATGCTTTTCCTAACTGGAGTTTTTGTCTTATTTCTAATCCAAATATCTAAAAATTCTTAACATTTTCTAGACAAGCTAAATAAATTTCAGAAATAACAAGCTAATATTTTTTTAATTGAGTTTTTCTTTTAAAAAAGCTAAATAATCTGTGTAAGGAATAGGTTTTTAACTACAGCGGTTCGACCTGTAGTTCTGCCAAATGACTAAAATGTAATCCGTATGATGGTGTAAACTGTACATTTCTAGTTAAACCATACTTCTGCAATCTTATACCAAAAATAAGGGCAGTTATAGCAGCTAAATATGTGGGAGAGTGTTGCCATTATGTGACTTAATTTAACATCAACACTTAATCGCTCCATATTGCAATACAATAAAAAGTAATTCACAGATACTTGAAAATAAAAGGATTTAATGACAATAACTTGTTGTGATTACAGCTGAATTAGTTACAAAATAACTGTATTAAAGGATAAAACATAAAATGATAAAAAAAACATATGATAATAATTGTACCCAGCTTAAATGTAAAATACAGTTACCTCAGCGAGAGAGAGTGGGAGAGACGGAGGGAGGGAGAGAAAAAGACTTGAATGTAGGCCTCAAAGAGAGCCCGATAGCAGTAGAGTCAGAGAAATAGACTCCAGAGCAGGAGAGGAGCGTAGCAGGAAAAGAGGCCAGAGCAAAGTTTACCACCAATTTTGTATCTTGACAACGTGACCAAAGCACAAGTACTCAGTAGTGGAACGAGTACTGAAATATCATACTCAAGTAAAAGTACCACTACTTGTCCAAAAATGTAGTTCAAATAGAGTAGAATTATCTGATGTAAAATTACTCAAATTATGAGTAATAAGTAGCCTTAAAGAGTAGTAAGTATTACACAGTGAAAAGCTGATGCGTTTCATGCAGTTTGTGCAGGGATGTGAAAACGTAACATTCTGTAGTGCATTTAGTTATCTTCCTATATTCCTTTCTTCGTTTGTACATTTTGTTCCTTCATTTATTTGTTCCCTCCTTCGTTCCTCCCTTCGTTCGTGCGTTTCTTCCTTCCTTCCTTCCTTTGACCCTTTCTTCGTTCCTTCGCTCGTTCTTTTATTTCTTTATTCCTTTCTTTGTTCGTTTGTTCGTTCGTTTGTTCCTTCTTTTCTTCCTTTATTCCTTCCTTCCTTTGTTTATTCCTTTGCTCATTTGTTCGTTCCTTCTTTCCTTCGTTTATTCCTTCCTTTCTTTTCTTTGTTCGTTTTGATTTGTTTCGTTTTCTTCCTCCTTTCCTTCCTTCAGTCCTTCCTTCCATCCTTTCTTCGGTCCTTCCTTGAATCCTTCCTTCATACATTGGTTCTGTCCTTTCTTCATTCGGTCCTTCCTTCTACTCCTTGTTCGGCCCTTCCTTCCATTTCTTTCGTTTCATTTAGTGATTGTTTAAGGCTGTTTGGGTATTTCAGTCTTCATACAGTTGACATCCTTCATTTTCTCATTGGTGCAATCTATAAACATCAATCTCTGGGTCATTGCATGTAAAGATTTTGGATTTATTTGTTCCTTCCTTCATTCATCATTCGTTCACTCATTTGTTCATTCGTTCCTTCCTTCCGTCCTACCTTTCTTCCTTCAGTTCTTCCTTGAATCCTTCCTTCATTCATTAGTTCTGTCTTTCCTTTATTCATTCTGTTCTTCCTTCAATTCCTTGTTTGGCCACATTCCTTGTTCGGCCATTCCTTCCATTCTTCTTTCATTCCATTTAGTCATTGTTAAAGGCTGAAGCCAACAGCCTTCATTTTCTCACCAGTGACATGCAATCTGTAAACATCAGTCTCTGGGTCATTGCGTGTAAAGATATTGGATTCATTTCCTTCCTTCCTTCCTTCCTTCCTTCCTTAGTTCATTTCTTCCTTCCTTCCTTCTTTTGTTCATTTGTTCGTTTGTTCGTTTCTTTGTTCCTTGCTTCCTTCCTTCCTTCGTTCATTTCTTCCTTCCTTCCGCCGTTTGTTCATTTGTTAGTTCATTCCTTCCTTCCTTCGTTCATTTCTTCCTTCCTTCCGCCGTTTGTTCATTTGTTAGTTCATTCCTTCCTTCCTTCGTTCATTTGTTCATTCCTTCCTTCATTCATTTGTTCCTTCCTTCCTTCCTTCCTTTCTTGAATCCTTCCTTCATTCATTAGTTCGGCCCTTCTTTGCTCCATTCTGTTCTTCCTTCTATTCCTTGTTCAGCCACATTCCTTGTTCGGCCCTTCCTTTCATTCTTCTTTCGTTCCATTTAGTGATTGTTTAAGGTTGTTTGGTGATTTCAGTCATCATAAAGTCGACATCCTTTATTTTCTCATCAGTGACATGCAATCTATAAGCAACATAGACATCTCCTTGGACATTTTTAATGCTTCCAAAAGGTTTGGTGCATTTATAAAGCATCAGTGTCTTGAGGTTGTTCAGCGATTTACTTTCGCAGAACAGATTTTTCTACATTTGACAATCACCATAGACAAGAAAGAAATAAAGTAGTGACTGCAGGTTGAAGGAAAGTAGTGGATTAAAAGTACAGATACAGCACTAAAAATGTACTCAAGAGGAAGTAAAAGTACACATTTTTAAAACTACTTAGTAAAGTACAATTCCTGAGAAAAACTACTCAATTACAGTAGTTTGAGTATTTGTAATTTGTTACTTTACACCACTGCATAAACTGAGACATACAAACTGACCAATCAACATGTGACCACATCTTAAAACCTCCAAAATCCACACATTGATTAACCATCCCCTTATCAGTATTTGTCTTATGAATCCAAATGAACCTTTTTAGTGAAAAAGACATGTTTTGCCATGTAAACAAATTCATATGAATTCATATGAAATTCACATTTCTACATCTGTTAATGGCGTAAGTAAAATAAACTTGTTTCAAAGCAAAAAGCAGATTATTTTGCATACCACATTGGCAGATAAAGTATAAACCTTTAAAGGCCCTATCATAGACCCGGTGCAATAAGGCGCAATACATGTTTGCCCCAACGTGTTGTTATTTTTTAGACCAGCGCAAGCTTAATTTTCCTGTTTTCCGCCATGTTGTTTAAATAGCAAATCCATTTGCGCCACTTTGTGGACTCATGGGTGTTTCGGTCTAAAAAAGAGGTGTTTTAAGGCGCATTTTTGGCCACTTGCTATTTTGAGGAACTAATAGATCAGCTAATAGATCAGCTAAAAGCAGGTCTAAAGTTAATTGTGCGCTTCGCTTACACATTGCGTATTACACACAGGATGTACAGCAATACGCAAATATCTTTACAAATGAAAAAAAAATAAAAGGATTAAAATATTACAAAAATTATTATTTTCTACATAAATATAAAAACCAGTGCCTCCACACTATTTCATCGCAGGGGGCTTTTTTCAGTTTATTCACGACAATTTGCTTTTGTAAATTGTTATTATTAGTAGTATTATTATTTATTATATGCATATTTATATTTGGGCCATTTGGGGCATAGCATGTGTGTTTGGATATATATATATATATATATATATATATATATATATATATATATATATATATATATATATATTTTTTTTTTTTTTTTTTTTTTTTATTTATTTATTTTTTTTTTTTTATCCACACTTCATTATTATTGTTCATTTATTCGTTTGCTGGAAATTAGAACTGAATTTAAAAATAGTTCTTTGCGCTTAACAAATTAAATTAATTATGTAGGCTAATGGATGTCTGTGCATACAAAACCATTTCCTTATCCACAGAAAGAGAAAGTAAAGGCTGATTGGAGGAGGCTCGTTCTTTATCCTCACGCTGCAGATGCTCTGTTTAATTGTTTTCTCGCTAGTGACACAATCAGTTTTTCAACTTCCAAAGTCTGACATCTAAATAGCAAATGTGCCATGGCGTGATGCGACTGACTCCTAAGGGGAATGGGAGATGACACTCTGATTGGTTTATTCTCAAAACACACCCATAACTCGTTTAGAGAATAAGCTCATTCCTGTTAGACCATGCGCCACGCCGCGGAGCGTATTTTTCCATTCTTAAAATAGCAAAAGTGGATTCAGACACGCCCTTAATGCTTTTGCGCCCTGCTTTAGACTTTGCGTCTAGATCGTTAAAATAGAGCCCTAAGACTCATTATTTCTGAAAACAAGACAATATCTTTTGATTGTCCAGAGAGCGCTTTTTGATTTAAGTTTTTTTTTTTTAGATAATTGGACTGGAAACAAGACAAAACTGTCAGTAAGAAAAACATTTTTGCAGTGTATCCTATGGTTGATTAAATGGAGAAGAGAAGTCAAATGAAAAGACCTAATTGATTACTTATAGGGCAGCACTGTGGCTCAGTGTCTAGCACTGTTGCCTCACAGCAAGGAGGTTGCTGGTTTGAGTCCTGGTTGGGTCAGTTGGTATTTCTGTGTGGAGTTTGCATGTTCTCCCCTTGTTGGGTTTCCTCTGGGTGCTCCGGTCTCCCAACTGTCCAAGACATG
>NC_079451.1:40945772-41073272 GCF_903798145.1 Danio aesculapii | reverse complement strand
TCTATCCATTCATTCCTAATTTACATATTCATCCTTCCATCCATAATTTATATATCTATCCATCAATCTATCCATCCATCCATAGATAATTTATATATCCATCCATCCATCCATCTATATATTGTCCATCCATTTATCCATCTATCCATAATTTATATTTATATATCCATCCATCCTTCCCTCTATCCATCCATCCTACCTTCCCTCCATGCATCCTTCCATGCATCCTTCCTTCCTTCTCTGTTGATAGATTTTATATATGTATTGTTAAAAAAATTAAATGTCAGTATGCTATTATTCTGCTGGATATTTTATTTTATTTAATTTCTATTTTATTTTACAATATAAGCATTTATGTTGTAAAAAGGATTTATGCATAAGGATTACTGTTGTAAATTTGATAGTACACGTCAACACAATGTGTTTTTACACAGAATTATGCTATTGATTTTAGGGTAATTAGTTACAGCATTTTTTCATTTATTTCACCAAAAATGTATATTTTCATATACTTATGTATATCAGCATTTGTATTGTTTTTACATGTTAAGTTAGTAAAAATTCAAGTTTTGTACAGTTTTTTTAATTATAGTAATTTAATAGAGTGAAATACTATTTTTTAAATAACCTTTTTCTGTTGCTGCTTTACAGTTGCTTTACTGTAGTTTTCAGAACATTTTTCACAGTGTAGTAATAAAAAAATCTTAAATGCCATGAGAAATTATTCATTGATTTATTTATTCATGCAGTAATTTATTTATTTATTTATTTGTCACTTTTTCTTTATTTATATATGTGTTTGTGTGCTCCATACAGTACTTATTTTGCAATTTCTTTTCTATTCTTTTCTTTTCCTTAGTTATTTCTTATTTTACCTTTATTTGTATATGTGTTTATGTTCCTACCCTTTACTCGTTCTTATTTTCTATTTTCCCATCTTTTCTTTTCCTTTCTTTACATTTGTTATTTCTTATTTTTGCGAGAAATAAAATCTTGTACACACAATGGCAGCTTGAGTTTGCAACACCCTGAAATCCATAATCTTTACCTTGTCCCCTGTAAAATAAAACATCTCGGGCCGCTCTATATGTTCCAGTTTTGAATGTTATTAATCCCTGTTTTCATTTCTTCTTCCTCATACTGCGCCTCCACAAACTCAGATCGGTATAAGGGCCACCTACTGCACGCAACCGTCTTGAAGTGTGTCACAAAAACAAGCCACGCAGCAAAAAATCCTCCTGGTGAATTAGAGCAGTGTGGTCATGTTGAAGCAGAGCTGCTGAGTTGAAACATGCTTGCGATGTCCAATAAAGCAGCGCTGCCTCCAGAACACCAGCTGTGGTCCTCTGTAATGGCCATATAAAGAAAACCTTTATTAAAACATTCAGAGTATGTGCCGTCAGTCACTCATGTGCTCTTTTATATTCTTCCTAAACTGGGTCACACGATCGTGATGTTATCCGAATAGTGGATATTAGAAGAGCCTGTTTATGGAAATTAAACATTAAATCCCATTGATGAGGTGGATAATATCTGATAGTGTTTGTTTAATTCACCTTTGTTGGGACATCAGCTGATGTAATACGTTCATTATTATAACTCTACATAAGTATTGATATTGTATAGTCTTGGTTTTAGTCACAGACCACCCACAGTCCATACACTACCCATCTGATGCATATTGTTTTTTATTGTGAGTTGAAGTAGTACAGTGGCTGAGAGGGCTCAAATGGGCTGCAAGAAAATGCATGCTAATAGAAAAACACTAATACATTGAGAAAACATCCTCATCAGTTTAACAACACATGCGTAAATAAGTATTTGCCCCCTTACTGATTTCCTCTGTTTTTGCATTTCGTCACACTGTAATGTTTCAGATCATCAAACTATTTTAAATATCAGTCAAAGATAACAAGAAAACATATCTTGTCCAAAAAAAAACATATCATATCAAAACAAAATACAAACTACAGCAGCAACAACTCATTTAAGAGGTCACAAAAGACCCCACAGCAACATCCAAAGAACTGCAGGCCTCACTTGCCTCAAGTGAGTGTTCATGACTCCCCCATAAGAAAGAGACTAGGCATAAATGGTTTACATGGCAGAGTTCTAAGACGAAAAGCCCTGCTAAATTTACAAACATTAAGACTAATCTCAGTTTCAATCTTTAAGACTTTTGGAAAAATAATCTGTGAACTGACAAGACAAAAGTTGAACTTATTGGAAGGTGTATGTTCCATTATGTGTGGCGTAAAAGTAACCGCATTTTATAAAAAGAACATCATACCAATGGTAAAATGTGGTGGTAATAGTAGTGTGATGGTCTGGGACTGTTTAGCTGTATCAGTATCTGGAAGACTGGAAGGCTGTGATAAATGGAGCCATGAGTTCTGCTGTGTACCAAATTCACCTGAAAGAGAATGTCCGGCCATCTTTAGTGACCTTAAGCTGAGGCGAGAACAATGATCCAAAACACACCAGAAAGTCCACTTCTGAATGGCTGAAGAAAAACAAAATGAATACTTTGGAGTGGCCTAGTCAAAGTCCTGACCTGAATCCAATTGAGATGCTGTGACATGACCTCAAATTCTTTTTATGTTTGAAAACCCTCCAATGTGACTGAATTCTGCTGAATTCGGACAACAATTCTGCAAAGATGAGTGGACCAAATTTCCTCCACAGCTCCGTAATAGACTCATTGCAAGTTATCAAAAACACCTGATTACAGTTGTTGCTGCTAAGGGTGGACAACACAGTTATTTGGTTTAGGGGGCAAACACTTTTTCACACAGGGATATGTAGTTTTATATTTTGTTTTAAAAACCTTCATTTCAAAACTGCATGAAGTGTTTACTTGTGTTATCTTTGACTAATATTTCAAAAGTTCACACTTAGCTGATGAGTGATTATAAAGCGTGTTTGGCATGCTGTCCTGGGAAAAAGCCCTGAGCTCAAAAGATCCTCGAGCCCAGGGCTCCCACCCGTTGCAGGGTGAGAGGGGAGTTTGAGCTCAGATAGGTCTCGAAACTCCCCTGGTGTTGTAGCTAATGAACAGATAGGGATTGCTATAAAGAGATAAATACTTACTAGGAGTACGTCTATGGTGCCAATTTGGATTAGTCAGTTAACTCACTCCAACCCACGAGAGCATGGGGAGAACATGTAAACTCCGTACAGAAACGTCAGCTGGCTTGGTAAGGACTAGAACCAGTGACATTCTTGCTGTGAGGCAACAGTGCTAAACACTGGGCCACTGTGCCACCCATCTAGGAAAGGAGGAGGAGTAGAGGTGGAAGGGGGGATTCTTCAAACGAAGATGGCTGTGGTATAGAACTTAGGGTATTTATAGTGGCTTAGCAATCGTCTGATTGGTGAATCGTGAATTGACTAATGCAGGACCAGCTGTGTTTAATAATAAGCACATGATCATCTTGAAATTAGTTTATATGTAAACTTCACTTAAATTAGTTTGATCAAAAAAAGTGTGACAAACAAATAAGAAATCAGTAAAGGGGCAAACACTTTTTTACATCACTGCATGTGTATATATAAATTAATATATGAATAATTTTATTGTATATTAATAATATGTTAAACTGCTATGGTAAATATCTTTTTCGAATGGCTACAGAACCAACCACTTTTGTCTAATGATTTGCCTAACTAACATAATTGCCTAATTACCTACAGTAACGTGTCTAATTATCATAATTAGCCAAGTGAAACCTTTAAATCACCTTTAAGCTCAATACTAGTGTCTTGCAAGTTAAATTATGCACTAGTAAAATATTATGTACTGTCATCATGACAATTGGAAAATCTAATTAGTTATTAAAATTTGTAATTAAATTATATGAGCAATTAAAACTAAGTTAAAATAAATTACATAATAACAGGAATAAAACAACAATTGAGAAAGACATTCAAACTCCTGTCATTGTGTTCCTCATGGTGTTTAATAAATATAGTAATTTTTTATACAGAATAAAAATCATAAGATTGATGCTCCTACGGAAGCAGCTGTTCTCTCTACTGACTCTAAGCCTGTATAAACACACAGGAAATGATGGAGTTTTACTTAGTAGTGAGCAAAATGTTGGATATGTGCCTCCTCAGACAATACAACTCAAATGTGCACCTGAGACGTTGTGTTTTATCCTCTTATACTGTACTCCATAGTGAGTTTCTCCAGAGATCCACTGCTGTACGCCACACGGGGAAGGTCAGCCAACGTTACAAAGTGTATTACCTTCGACTTTAGCATGTGAGCATAAAAAGAGACTCATTCCTCATCCTTCAGAAGCCACTGAATCTGCAGGGCAGAGCGTCGTAGACTGGAAAATAAACATCCAGAGAGCTCAAACTTACAGATATCCTTTCCAGGATTTTTGCCACATTTCTCTTTATTTCTTTGATGTACTGGGGTTTTCACAGCTGAATTTGTGTCGTTTAAGTTCTAAATTATCATACACGTTGTTCGCATAGTAAATAGCATAGTAAACTCAATATTCAGATTTGTATTTGTATATAATTTGGCCCAGTCAACTGAGAAATTAGAGATAAATCACTGAAGTATTTATTCAATTCAATTCACCTTTATTTGTATAGCGCTTATACAATGTAGATTGTGTCAAAGCAGCTTCACATAAAAGGTCACAGTAAATAGGAACAGTGTAGTTCAGTTTGTAGTGTTTAAGTTAAGTTCAGTTTAGCTCAGTTTATTGTGGTTTAATAATCACTACTGAGAGTCCAAATATTGAAGAGCAAATCCAACGATGCGCAGCTCTACAGATCCTGAACCATGCAAGCCAGTGGCGACAGCGGAGAGGGAAAAAAAACTTCACTAAAGGCGGAAGTGAAGAAAAAAAACCTTGAGAGAAACCAGGCTCAGTTGGGCACGACCATTTTAATTTCTCCGCTGGCCAAACGTCTTGTGCAGAGCTGCAGTCTCAGTGGCGGAGGCTGGAAGCTGGCCTCAGCGAAGACTCGTCTGTCTCTGGAGCGTCATAGGAAACAGTCTCATGTTCTCCACTCCTCCATGACCATCGCAGTAGTTGTTCAGGATTCGGCCAGGTCCAGGATATGGAAACCTTGGGATCATCTCGTCGTTGGTCTTGGATTGAATCAGTGACTCTGCATAGTCTGAGGGCCTCGGGAAGAGTATCCCCAGGTGGAAATGGAGAATAAAGAAAATAATTAGCGTAGCTGATGTTCACAGTGTATATCAGCAAGATGCATAACCTGTGTGGAAGCCCCCTAAGTGGTGCACTAAGTGTATGCTTTACTGAACAGATAGGTCTTTAATCTAGTTTTGAATTGGGAGAGTGTGTCTGAGCCTCGGACATTATCAGGAAGGCTGTTCCAGAGTTTAGGAGCTATAAATGAGAAGGCTCGACCTCCTTTACTCGACTTTGCTATTCTAGGTACTACCAGAAGTCCTGAGTTTTGAGATCTTAAAGAGCGAGTTGGATTGTAGCGAGACAGAAGATTGGTTAGATAAGCAGGAGCTAGATTATTTAGAGCTTTATATGTAAGAAGCAATATTTTAAATTCAATACGAAACTTAACAGGCAGCCAGTGTAAGGAGGATAAAATTGGGGTGATGTGATCAAATTTTCTAGACCTGGTTAGAACTCTGGCAGCTGCATTTTGTACTAATTGAAGTTTGTTAATAGAGGATGCTGGGCAGCCAGCAAACAGTGCATTACAGTAGTCCAGCCTAGAAGTCATAAAAGCATGGACTAGCTTTTCTGCATCTGAGATGGATAGCATACTTCGTAACTTAGCGATATTTCTCAGATGAAAGAAAGCAGTTTTTGTGACATGGGAAATATGATTTTTAAAAGTTAAATTGCTGTCTAATATGACACCCAGATCTTTTATAGTAGAACTAACGCTAACTTTGTATCCCTCTAATTGTAGATCGAGTTGTGAGATCTGCTGTGTACAGGATTTAGGCCCAATAAGTAATAATTCTGTTTTGTCTGAGTTTAAGAGAAGATAATTGTTGGTCATCCAGTCTTTAACATCTTTAATACACTCAGTTAGCTTGGACAGATTAGACGTCTCGTCAGGTTTAGTTGAAATATATAATTGAGTATCATCTGCATAGCAGTGAAAGCTGATCCCATGTCTTCTAATAATGTCTCCCAGGGGTAGCATGTATATTGTAAACAGTAAAGGGCCTAAAACTGATCCTTGAGGCACCCCGTATTTTACTGGGCTGATTTGTGAAGGCTGTCCATTTATATTTACAAACTGGTAACGGTCAGATAAGTATGACTTAAACCATATTTAGTACATTAACAGTCAAAAATGTTTTAAAGGTGCTCTAATGCTGAGTTCACACCAGATATGGCACGTGTAAATAAATCACGCTATTCGCGCATAAATAGACACGTGAACATTTTGCGTTTACTCACTTTGCGTGTCAAAATCACTTCACAATAGATGTAGATTCGTGTCATGGCGGGGCTTCTGTCTGTCCGGTGACTCTAGCTTCATTGGTAAATGGCTAACATGGATTTTGACACCAACAACAGGCACTATGTCATAATTACATTGTAAAACCCAAGAAGTTAAGGTAACTTAAACCATTTGAGGAAACCGATTGCAACACATCCTGAGTACTGTGAACTTAATCCATTTGAGTAAATGAAGCAATTTGAGCACAGTAAAACCCAATAAATGAAGAGAACTCAAACCAACTGAGTACTGAAAAACTCAAGTTAAGGCAACTCAAATCATTTGAGGAAACCGATTGCACAAACCATTTGAGTTAAAAAAAACAAATCTACATGAGTACTGTAAACTTGCTCCATTTAAGTTGAAGTAATGAGGTATTTAATTAACTCATTACCTTCAACACTGAGATCAAACCTCTTTTCAAATGAGTAGAATTAAGTTTCAGTCAATTTTGAGTTAACTACATCATTACATTTGATAAAGTTAACTGATAGGTTTTACAGTGTATGCCCCAACAAGCTCCTGATTGGTTAAAGCAGCGCAAATGTTTGCTGTAGTTCAGATTTTCCAATTCGAGCGATTCTGTGATTTGCACGTTAAGCAGGTCAAACGCGCAAATCGGTCAACTCGCGCTGCTTCATTTGCGCGAATCACGTCATTCATGCTGCTGGATGTCTATTCATGTATTTGCATTGACTTAACTTAAATCACTCATCCGCGCCTGGTGTGAATGCACCATTATCCCCACCAAGGCCGCATTTATTTATTTGATAATTCAATTTATTATAGGCTTTTATTTATTTATTTATTTATTTATTTATTTATTATTATTATTATTATTATTATTATTATTATTATTATTATTAACTATATTAGATTTTTAAATTATTTAAAATTTTTTATTATTAAAATGTATTAATGTGATCGCGAAGCAGATTTTTCTAATAAGATGATTGGTAATGGTTATAATATTTTTGTCCTTGATGTCATTTTCCTAATTTTTTGATTTAGGATTTTTGTAATATTTAATTTTTGTAATATTTAAAAAAAGTTTGTGTGTATTTTTTTTTTTTTTTTTGTGGATTTTTTGCTGAACAGAATATTCTAAAGAACAACGTTTATTTGAAATAAAAAGCTTTTGTGAAAATATAAATTATTTGTTGTTATATTTACTTAAGTTTAAGTTAAGTTACATTTTAACCCAAACACTTCCCTAAAAATGTCAAGTAGTTTTCAAATTAATAGTCGTAAATATTCTTCTAAGCATTAAATCGGCATATTGGAATGATGTAGTATGTTGTGTGACACCAGTGACTTTAATAAGGATTCAAAAATCTAATAAATAAATTTGTTTTCCTTCGGCTTAGTCCCTTTACTCATTAGGGGTCACCACAATGGAATGAACCGCCAACTTGTCCAGTTTGTTAAATTTACCTATAGTGCTTGTTTTGGACTGTTAGGGAAACCGGAGCACCCAGAGGAAACCCACGCAAACACGGGGAGAACAATGAAACTCCACACAGAAATGCTTACTGGCTCAGCTGGGACTCAAACCAGAGACCTTCTTACTTTGAGGTGACAATGCTAACCACTGAGCCACTGTGTCACCCCAAAAATTACTATATATAATAAAAAAGTTTACATTTCAACTGATTAAAATATAATAATAATATAATAATATATAATAATAATAATAATAATAATAATATATAATATTTAATAATGATTTAATCATTTTGCTTTATTTTTTATCAAATATATGCAGTCTTGATGAGCATAGGAGCCTTTGTTTTACACCAAACTTGTAACTGAAATAAACTGACTGTAAAGGGAAAATGAAGACCTCCTCCTCCATTTAACGGCTCATTTTAGCCTTTAAGTCCATTGGGAGTAACTTGTTGAAGAATGTGATGAATTTCCATTGCCTCTGCATTGTTAACCTGCCTTCTTCTCCCTTCAGGCCTGTGACTGGCCGCAGGTAAAAGACCTATAAATCAGCTCCATAAATCCTCCTTTTCCACTGATAACTTCTTGCTACATGCCACTGAATGCGACACGCACATATAAGTGCAATCATTTAAGTCCAGTGAAATTCATCTGTGCTGTCAGCAGGCCTAAAACAACAGCAGGTTAACCCTAATATGGGACGGACTTCAAGAAATGTTGAATAATAAGACAGGGTTATATTTTGCATCGGGTCTAGCTTGTCACATTGGATTGATTAACTATATTTGCTTTAGGATTTTGGAACGTGCAGCTGAGGGTCCATTACTCTTCGGTTACACGCTTGACAAAGCAGAAGCAGCAACGTCACTGCAAATTCACAAAAACGAAGCCCGAAAATGGAGACTGCAGCACCAATATCACTATATTTTACATTATTTTTTTAAGGTGACTAGATTTAATTGTTACTTTTGTAGATTTTGGTTTGTTTAGTTTGTTGTGTCTGTCACTGGGGTTGGGAATCTTTAGAAACTTCACGATCTGATTCTGATTCTGGGAGTCCCCAAACGATTTTTGATAATATTTTTTCTTCTGCTTTACAAATACATCTTTCCAACTTTACATTTTGACCAGAATTGCTTTTTTTGTGATTGGAATCTATGTATAACAATACTGTCATCTTAAAAGTTATTTATTTTATTAACGAAGGTACACTCATGGCCACTTTATTAGGTACACCTGTCAACTGCTCATTAACACAAATTTCTAATCAGCCAATCACATGGCAGCAACTCAATGCATTTAGGCATATAGACATGGTCAAGACGATCTTCTGCTGTTCAAACTGAGAATCAGAATGGGGCCGAAAGGTGATTCAAGTGACTTTGAACGTGGCATGGTAGTTGGTGCCAGATGGGCTGGTCTGAGGATTTCAGAAACTGCTGGTATTTTCATGCATAACCATCTCTAGGGTTTACAGAGAATGGTCAGATAAAGAGAAAATATCCAGTGAGCGGCAGTTCTGTGGGTGCAAATGCCTTGTTGACACCAGAGGTCAGAGGAGAATGGCCAGACTGGTTCAAGCTGAGAGAAAGGCAACAGTAACTCAAATAACCACTCGTTACAACCGAGGTATGCAGAAGAGCATCTCTGAATGCTCAACACGTTAAACCTTGAGGCAGATGGGCTACAGCAGCAGAAGACCACACCGGGTGCCACTCCTGTCAGCTAAGAACAGGAAACTGAGGCTACAATTCGCACAGGCTCACCAAGATTGGACAATAGAAGATTGGACAAACGTTGCCTGGTCTGATGAGTCTCATTTTATTTGTAAGGTAGGGCCAAAATTTGGCATCAACAACATGAAAGGATGAATCCATTCTGCCTTCTATCAACGGTTGAGGCTGGTGGTGGTGGTGTAATGGTGTGGGGGATATTTTCTTGGAACACTTTGGGCCCATTAGTACCAATTGAGCATTATGTCAACGCCACAGCCAACCTGAGTATTGTTGCTGACCATGTCCATCCCTTTATGACCACAGTCTACCCATCTTCTGATGGTTACTTTCAGCAGGATAAAGCGACATGACAAAAAAACGTGAATCATCTCAGACTGGTTTCTTGAACATGAAAATGAGTTCATTGTACTAAAATGACCTCCACAGTCACCAGAACTCAACCCAATAGAGCACCTTTGGGATGTGGTGGAATGGGAGATTCCCATCATGGATGTGCAGCCGACAAATCTGCAGCAACTGTGTGATGCTATCATGTCAATATGAACCAAAATTTGTAAGGAATAATTCCAGTACCAGGTTGAATCTTTGCCATGAAGGATTAAGGCAGTTCTGAAGTCAAAATGGGGTCCAACCCTGGTACTAGTATGGTGTACCTAATAAAGTGGGCGGTGAGTGTATACTTAACATGAATAAGCTCTGAATGTAACATTAAAAGGCCAGATTACAAAGAACAATTATATAAATAAAAAAACTGTTCTTATTCCAAAAAGAGGGCAATCAATCAATCAATCAATCAATATATATATATATATATATATATATATATATATATATATATATATATAATTTTTTTTATAAATGTTTTCAAAGCAAAAAAAAAGTTTATATTAAAATTATACTTATTATTAAAAATTATATTAGAATTGATTTTAGTTCAGAGTCACAGAGAACTAGCTTTAAAACATACAGTAGTAGTACACAATACTTCATCACAACACTTTAATCCATGTTTGCAGAACACAAGCTGTGAGTGACATACAATTCCACTGTAGTCAGTGTCCATGCATCACAGTAATGCCACCTTATCTGCAGTGATTCTAAAGCTGGGCGCAAAGTGCGCGAGAAGTGCGGCTTGAATCTTTGTGGTACAGCAGGAATTTAAACAGAAGTTTGTCCATCTTTGTCCAGATTAAATGAGTTCAGCAGCATACACGCGTGCCTGCACTGTTGCGATCTTATTAAATACAGTATCGATTCTTAACTAACTTTTGAGAATTGCTAGAGAATCGTGATGCATTGATGAATAGATTTTTTTTTACTTTCCACCTGCCAGTTCATACAAGCTGAAAAGAAAAAAAATCCATAAACTCTGTATTTATGTTCCATAGTTGACCTGTTTAAATGTCATTACATAACTAGCTGCTACTTCACACTCACCCACATCCAAGCGAACTATGGACTCTTCCAACCTCATTTTTTTAAACGGATAGAAAAGCGGCTAATGATGTTGCCTTTCGTTTCACTGCGTTTTTGTTCATGGCATGCTTTCTGCTGTGTGTTCAGATGTAGCTTCATAGGCTCTCAGGTGTCCTTACACAGAATCCCATAATCGGAAGAGGCTGGATTAATGGATTAGTTTTTTAAATGTCCAAGAAAAAGTGAGCAAAAACTTGCTTATGTGTGGCTATATAATATATATCATGTTAGGGTGGCATGGTGGCTCAGTGGTTAGCACTGTCGCCTCACAGCAAGAAGGCCGCTGATTCGAGTCTCAGCTGGGCCAGTTGGCATTTCTGTGTGGAGTTTGCATGGTCTCCCCATGTTGATGTGGGTTTCCTGCGGGTGCTCCAGTTACCCCACAGTCCAAAGAAATGCGGTATTGTTGAATTGAATAAACTAAATTGGCCGTAGTGTATGAGTGTGTGTGTGTGAATGCGAGAGTGTGTAAATGTCTTCCAGTACTGGGTTGTGGCTGGAAGAGCATCCGCTGTGTAAAACATATGCAGGAATAGTTGGCGATTCATTCCGCTGTGGTGACCCCTGACAAATAAGGGACTAAGCCGAAGGAAATGAATGAATGAATGAATAATGTGAAAACAGCTTCAAATAATCAGCTCATTTGCATTTAAAGAGGTATGGACCGAGCCGTTTTTGACAGGGAAAAAAAGAGTGTTTAATTACCACTATAGACTAATCACTGGGACCCCTAAAGAATCATGTTTATTTGATAGCGCAGCTGTCATATTTGACACACTATAGATTGTGTCAATGCAGCTTAACATGAATTAAGTTTAGTAAATTGAAACTGCTTCAGTCCAATTTTCACAGTTGAATTATTATGTAAATGCCATTGCTGAAAGCCAAAACACTGAACACTGATGATGTGCATATCAACTTGTGTAAAAGGGACATCCGATAAATACTAATTGTACAGTTAGCACGTGGTTTCATTATTATTTCATTATTAATTATTAAATAAGCATGTCTTTGAAAACCCCAGTAGCTTTGTTCTCTTGCACAAAAAAAAGACATGGGTGAGACAAACAATAAAGTTCCATCTGTTAACAAGATTACTGCACAGCACATAGACCTCACCAAGTCTGGCTCTGACATTGAATGAAGTAGAGGATTTAGACTAATTGTTTGCAGTTTAGTAGTAGGTGCTCATGAGGAACACTGAGCACTTCACCCGGTGACTGAGGTCAAGCTGTCCAGGCCTCTGCGGGTCTGATCCCAGAGCCTCAGGCTAAAGACACTTCCCTGTAATTGGAGTAAGGAAGTCTTTGGGGAAATCGCAGGCTGCAGTATAGTGTGTGGCATTAACCTGTATTTGGAAGTCGTAAAATTCTTGGCAACTCAAACTGATGTTGTTAGATTTCATCACAGCCCAAATTGTGTTAGAAACAAAAATAAAAGCATCTGGCATGCTAAAAAGGCACAATTAGACAAAGTTTGAACATGTTAATTTTGTATTTTGCTATATATGCATTTCATTGTTAATATGCTTAAGAAAACTATATTAAATGTTATACGATATAGTATCTATACTATATCTATACTATATCTATATTATATGTTATACAATAGAGTATATTTATATATATATATATGAATTTACAGAAATATATAGTTGCTGTAAATACTGGCTACTTGATGAAACAATTAAACAAAGCATTATAATTACTTCACTAATCATTAAAAACTTGTTAATATGCTTTATTATCATTGTAAATTTAAGTGCAATGAGGATTCATTTTGGAAATTAAAACTAAAGAAATGAAAGACAACT
This sequence comes from Danio aesculapii, assembly GCF_903798145.1. NCBI lineage: Eukaryota > Metazoa > Chordata > Actinopteri > Cypriniformes > Danionidae > Danio > Danio aesculapii. The sequence goes on along the minus strand of NC_079451.1, from coordinate 41,060,333 downwards.
AAAATAAAAGCACAAACATACATACAGTTGTAGTGAGAATTATTAGCCCCCTTTTGAATTTTCTTTTTTCAAACATTTCCTAAATTATGTTTAACAGAGCAAGGAAATTTTCACAGTATGTCTGATAATATTTTCTTTCTTGTTTTATTTCAGCCAAAATGAAAGCAGTTTTTAATTTTTTAAAAAACATTTTAAAGTCAAAATTATTATCCCCTTTAAGCTATATATATTTTCGATTATCTACAGAACAAACCATCATTATACAATAACTTGCCTAATTACCCTAACCTGCCTAGTTACCCTAATTACCTAGTTAAGCCTTTAAATGTCACTTTAAGCTGTATAGAAGTGTCTTGAATAATATCTAGTCAAATATTATTTACTGTCGTCTGTGAAAAAATAAACAGGGGGGCTAATAATTCAGGGGGTTTAATAATTCTGACTTCAACTGTACATGCATAAATAAAGCAGTGTGTTAGCTTAATCATAGAGAGATGTACAGTGTTTGTTATTTTAAAGTGATAGGACAGCCAATAAATAAGCCTTTTAAATTACGTTTTCATTAACATTTTCTTTGTTGATTTATATTTTACTTACTTTACTTTCGTTGGATGCCTTAATTATTGCACATACATAATAAATAAATAAATCATTATTATGCCTAAATAATAATTTTTTTAAAGCATACCTGTCAACATTGAGATGTGTAAATAAGGAATAACCCCCCAATTTTTTTTTCCCCCGAATGACTAAATGTGGTCATCTGGATCGGTTTCATTTGAAACAGTCAGTAATATGTTTTATTATTATTTACAAAGGATAAAATAAATACATTAGAAAAAGCTGCAAATAAATTAGCAAACAGTCTAGCCTATTCAAATGAATAGCTATTATAAATAAGCTTAAACAAATGATCAAATCGCATTAACCTTTTCTTCACTGTGTCACTGATTAAAGAGCAGTGAATGAATCTCTCATTTAGATTTTTCGCTTGATTACATTAAATCACAGAGGTGTCACTTTAAAAATGCACAAATCTATAGTGAAAGCATTCGCTTGCTTTTTTTTTTTAACCTTTTATACTAATTTAAGACTAAATCAGTTGTGTTTAAAAGAAAACTCACCAAGTGAAACACGAAGAAACAGTCTGGCACATGGTCTAAAGGGTCTTAAGTTGAATGCTATTTTATCAGTAGCATAAAAATAAATTGACCTACCTCAAGCAGATCACTAAAATTATAATAAAAATAATTGTGCCGCAGGACACAAATTAACTTCTGCAAGTTTATTTTTAGCTGTAGCTGAAGGCGGATTCACCCTGCATGACTGAACTCTTAAAATTTCTAGTTTATATGATCCTAATGATCTGAGTGATCTGTTAGGTTTATATTCAGTGAGCATATCTGTAATGTATTGAGGTTCTAGGCCATTTAGTGATTTATAGACCAGTAATAATACTTTAAAATCTATTCTGAGTGTAACTGGCAGCCAGTGTAGAGACCTGAGGACAGGTGTGATGTGCTCTGATTTCCTGGTTCTGGTCAGACTCCTGGCCACAGCGTTCTGGATGAGCTGCAACTGTCTGACTGTCTTTTTGGGAAGACCCATGAGGAGGTCGTTACAGTAATCCACCCTGCTGCTGATAAAAGCATGAACAAGTTTCTCTAAGTCTTCACTGGAAACATTCATTCATTCATTTTCTTTTTGGCTTAGTCCCTTTATTAATCCGGAGTCGCCACAACGGAATGAACCGCCAACTTATCCAGCACGTTTTTATGCAGAGGATGCCCTTCCAGCCGCAACCCATCTCTGGGAAATAACCATACACTCACTCACACTCATACACTACAGACAATTTAGCCTTCCCAATTCACCTGTACCGCATGTCTTTGGACTGTGGGGGAAACCGGAGCACCCGGAGGAAACCCACGCAAACGCAGAGAGAACATGCAAACTCCAAACAGAAACGCTAACTGACCAAGTCGAGGCTCGAACCAGTGACCTTCTTGCTGTGAGGCAACAGCACTACCTACTGCGCCACTGCATCGCCCTAACTGGAAACAAAGCATCTAATAAATTAATAAAGCATCTGATAAAAATTAATTTAGTTTAGTCGAAAAACGGTCGCTATAGTTATGAAATGACGTGCTTCTGTTCAGCACGAGCTGCAGTTGAAGGCTGCGCAGAGCATGAGTCACCTGACATTAAGTGAGTGGCGTGTGCAGCCAAAAACATTTGGATACTTAAGCTTAAAGGCTTCTCAACGTTGTGTTTCTGTCGCACGGAACAAAACTGCTGCAACTAAACAAAGTTATGCCACCTGTGCACTAGTTTAAAGTTTCGAGCTTGAACACCAAGGCTAATACCCACACTATAGCAGCGGGCGGTTCACATATCGCGTATTTTCCGTGCGCAAGTTCGTTATTTCCAATTTAAGAATAAATGCCAATATGCGCACGCAAGCTGAGCGATCCAGATGCACCGAGTAGAAAACAGCTCATGCCGTAACGGTGATAGTTGTGCGTGGCTTTCAGTGCAATGTAAACAAAAGATACGTTAGACAAATTATAACAAATTATTAAAATGATTATGTATGAACGCTGATGATAACAGTTCATTTAAATACTTACCTAATATAAAGCTTAAATTAACAATAGACGTGATATCCGTGAAACCATGATTATTCTTCAAACTATATAATACAACCAAAATCTATAATTGTTGCATCCATAATTATGCAGTTCAAAACATAACAAATGAATGTGTCTGAATGTAGAAGCTTAACTATGCAATACACTGCTTTTGTTGTGCTTTGAAATACAACATTTGATTATGTTTGTAAATAAAAGCCACATTGTACAATGCACTGATACAATGTAGTTTCAAAATACAACATACGTTTTAAGGAGCAAAAATACAACATATGGGCTCTTATACTCTATGCTGTTGTGTCATCACTAGGGCCAGACGGAATCTGTGGATGTTTTTAGTTATTTCTGCTGAGAATTTTGGTAAAATCATAACTAAAACCTTAATACGTGAAATAAAAAATTATATCTTTTTAACTTTTATTTAATGTTTAAAATGCAAATCCAATTAGATTCACTTTATTTGGTAAATAAAGCAAGTCTTTCATATAATATATCTACTAAAAGACAGAAAATATAACTGTACAAACTTTATTGTACATAAATCAGATGAACATTTTCATATTATTCAATAATATTACTGTAATTAATAAAAAAAACCTTAATAAATATAGATTTACACACATTAACTCAAGTAAATAAACAGAATTAAAGATGGGCTAAAAATCTGCGGAACTTTTCTCGCAGACTCCGTGTGGGCCTAGTCATCACTCATATTACAAGTCATATCTCTTCGGCCCCTCACTTTGGGATGCTTTTCATGAACTGGCCCCCATGACAAACTAATTGAATAGCCCTGTACTACAGTATATCTAAATGAATTTACGTAAATGTAATACAGTGAGTGCTACCATGATATCTAGTTCACAAAAGTGTACGTTTTATTTAATTTCTTATTAAACTGTCTCATTTAAATGTGACTTGAAGACTTTTCTAATTTTGATATTTTTTCAGACAGCAAAGAAATTAAATATATCAAATAGTACAAGTTTATTTAGCCTATTTGTTCTCTCTTATGTGAATAAACCAGCAATCTCACAAACAAAACTCAAACCAGTTTTATATGGACATATTATGTGGACTGTGTCATCCACCCTAATTTTGTATCACTATAATCTCGCCATACTGTACATCAACAATAACCTCTTTCATATCTATATTTATGTCTCCATTTTAGGAGCTACATCTGAGACAACATTGATGCATGAATGAAACCCATTTTCCTCCGTGATCCACAGTATGTCTTGGCCGCTGCACGTCTGCCTATTGTCTGTAATTTGTGCTCTATAATCAGTTTCCAAGCATTCAGGCTTTTATTTACCTGGGCAGAGCCTGTGTGGAAGTGACACACGCTGGTAAATGTGTGGCCTGATCCTAGAGGCACAGCTATAAAACAATGGTTAGCTTTAATTGCAATGCATGGGTGGGCCTTCATTATACTTTCACAAAGCTGAATTACAGAGGGATCCAGATGCAATGAAAGCAAACGAGAGCATGACTTGCTGTTTGCTAATCTTGTACTATCCGAAAACTAAAAACACAGCCTAAATCGGAACCTTCTGGAGCATTCCCAGCTGCTCTGGAACGTATTTTTGTGTGACGCCGAACTATGTCAGTGGGACTTGTTGACGCTGCTGTTTTGGGATCTTGCATCGTGTTTTGCTCTTGCAGGAATTTAGAAGGAAGAATTGGATCAAAGTGTTGGGATGCAGAAATGTGTAGCTTGTTAATGGAAACTGAATGAACATGTTATCTTTTTTTTTTTAAGTTTATTGAAGTTATATAATGCTGCTTTGTTCGGTTATTTTGAGCATCAATGTTCAAAAAGGCCATTAAAAGCACACTATTTGTTTTTACATTACTTTTTTTTGTATTTGTTTATCATTTTTGTAATATATATTTTACATGATACTGGTGTTATTTCTTGATATTTGTTTGAAGCACTTCGAGTTGCATGTATGCAGGAAAAGTGCTATACAAACAAAAATTTATTATTATTAATATCATCATCATTTATTACTATTACTAAGATTATTATATATATTTTCATCGTCTATTATAATTATTATTATTATTATTAGTAGTAGTAGTAGTAATAAACAATTTTGTGTTTCCCAAATCCATCATTCCAACAAACATTTGTAAACTCTGTCGGCGCCAGTGGTGTAGTGGTTAGGGCATCGACACATGCACTCCGGTGCTCACGGCGACCCGAGTTCGATTCTGCCTCTCGGTCCTATGCTGATCCTTCCCCTTTCTCTGCTCCCCATGCTTTCCTGTCAATACTCTCTACTGTCCTGTTTAATATAGGTGAAAACCCCAAAAAATTATTATTAAAAAAACAAAAAAACATTCGCAAACTCCGTCGCTAACTTGTATGTTTGCAACTACACCTCTAGAGCTGTAATTAGAAACATAGTTTAGGCTGTGTTCTATTCCTTTGCGTGTTTCTACTAAAACTAATATTGTATTTTTTAAATGCGTGTGCGTGTAAAACAATTTGCGCAAAAAAGTTATAGGGATTTTCTCAGAAGAAGTTGCTTCTCCAACCTGTTGTGTCATTATGGACGTTGTACATTCTAACTATTAAAAGTTGGAATTATTATTAACTAATATGGTTAAAAGGATGGACCTGTGACAGAGAAACTATGGTTTTGGGAACTACTCGTTACTACATTGTTCATTTCCTAAACTATGCATCGTACAATCAGGGGCTGACTTGGTGATTTGGGGGCCCTAAGTAATTCCGCGTATGAGGTCCTAGCACTGAAACTCAAAACATTCTCTTTCTTTATTGATATTTTTTTTCTCTGTATATTGTTCTTATTGTAAATAAACTGCATGTTAAAAAATATTTAAATAAATATACATTTAAAAAGTATATGAAAATATTTAACAGAACCTTTTATCTTCTTAATGTAGAATTAATGCTGTACATTCACAAATAAAAAAAGTTCTAACTAACTAATTTGCAACCATTTAAACTAAACTAGCAATTTTTTGTGAATACATTTTGATATAAATATTTAAAAAAAACATTTAAACAAATTTTATTCACGATCATTCACACTAAATGAATTGAATAATTGCTGTTTGTGGATCGGCAGCAGTTAATTTTCACTGGGCAATGGTATGTTATTTGAATAGACCCTAGTACTCTTAACGGTTATAGACAGATTTTACAATATATGATAATAAATTTTTAAAAGAGCTATACAATTAATATATGCTTTTTGGCATTGGTCAGGGCCCCCTATTTCCCAAGGGCCCTAAACGGCTGCTTACCTCGCTTATTGGTTAAGTTTGCCCCTGCGTACTATAGTAGTTCAACCACGACTTACGTCAATGTGTAAAACCATCGTTAGCCCACAGGTTCTATCATTACAAACATAGTTTGTTGATTTGGCATTTCCCAAATCCATCATTCCAACAAACATTCTCAAACTATGTTGCAAACTTGAACAAAATGTTTGAACTACACCTCTAGAGCTGTAATTAGAAGCATAGCTCCTGGTTGTGTTATATTCTCAGTAATCTCCCTTATGCCCTATTCCTTTTGAACGTTCCAACATTTAAACTTGGAATGATTAAAAATAACCTTAAAGTCATCTCTCTTACGTCTTATTTGCTTTAAAAGTATTTTTTCCAGTTCAGTTTTAGAGATCTTTGTATTGACGCTTGCTTTCCATTCGTGGTGCATTTTGAAAACATTTATGCCATTTTGAACGCAGCTGTGGCTTCTGACGAAAGCTATAGGTGACATAATTAAAAGTGAAATCTGTATGTTATTTCTCTAAAGATGTGAAAATAAATTATATAGGATATGTTAATGGTTTTTACTTATAGTAGGCTATTTATTAAGAAATGTATCTTTGCTGTATATGACATGGGCCTATAGGCTAGAAGTGGTTTGAATGTGTCAAAGTTGTAAAAGTAAACTTTTTGTAGTCAGCAAATGAAATTAGAATACATGTTAGCTTTTTGTAAGTTGTTATGTTTTAGAATAGTATATAAAATATTCGGTCACACTTTACATTAAGGTTATTAATGCATTTACTAACATGAACAAACAATGAACAATACATTTACGACAATATTTGTTCATGTTAGTTAACGTTAGTTAATGAAAATACAGTTGTTCATTGTTAGTTCATGTTAACTCACGACGCATTAACTAATGTTAACAAGCATAGACTTGGATGTTAATAAAGCATCAGTAAATGTTCAATTATGATTAATAAATGCTGTACAAGTGTTGTTCATGATTAGTTAATGTTAGAAAATGCATTAACTAATGAACCTTATTGTGAAGTGTTACCGAATATTCTCAATAATAGTTGTAAAGGAAACATAAGCCCTATATGTGCTGTTTACATATGTTTTAAATAATATGAAAAAACGAAGGCACGTTTTTATCAAAACTAATATTGGATTTTTACAAAAAATGCATGTGCGTGTAAAACAAAATTATTTACACAAAAATCTATGGGGATTTTCTCTAAAGAAGTTGTTACTCCACCCTGTTTCATTTCAGCCAAAGAGCATATATTCTCTCTGATGTACTGACTGTGTTTGTGGACTAAACTGAGAAAAAGCAGGAACCCAGAAAGGAGAATCTGCATCATTTTGAACTGTGAGCTTATCTGTTTTCTAAGAAGCTTCAAGGAAGTACGGTCATTTGGTTTCACTTGTCCAAGGGCTTAAAAGCTGGATTGGCATGATTTTGCGCTGATGATCTGTTTTGTATTTTCAGTGTTTTTCTTTTACAGTCCTCTTTTGTGGGTTGTTGCTGTGGTGATTTTGTGGTGTGGCAACCCCACATACACAGGATACAGTTTCCATACACACTTCTGCATATTACACACAGTGATTTCCAAGAATTTTAATATTATTCGCAGGGTGATGGATGATTCAGAAAGGAGAAAAACAACACAGTGTTCATGATATGCTGCAGTTGATGATTATTTTACACACTTGGGAGATGTTGATACATTAATATGGTTGGCTGCTTTCTGGATAGGTTAAATTCATTTTGAGGTCTCTCACTTGAGCCTATATAATATATATTCATCAGCACCTTTGTTATGCAAATATATAATCAGCCAATACATTTAGCTAAGATAATCTATGAGGTCCAAACAGAGCATCAGAATGGAAAGTTGAAAACATATTAACACTTGTGGTGTTCCCAGTGAAAAATGACAGACCTTTTAAAATTCCTACTTGTTATGCCATATTATCATCACATGTTGGATTTAAACTTTTTGCCAAAATTTTATCATAGAATTTTTGACCAATATATGCAGCATTGGCCGCAAAAGCATATATCAAATAAGTCCTCTTTTTGCGACCAATACAGCGTGAATTTGCCTGGCTCACTCCTCAAAAACACCCCAACATGGCTCAATAATGGTTATGTCTGGTGACTGTGCAGGCCCTGGGAGATGTTCAACTTCACTTTCATGTTCAATGTTGGGGTATTACAAAGTAACGCATTACAATATTGAGTTACTCCCCAAATAAGTAACTAATTGCATTACTTAGTTAATTTTTATGGAAAGTAATGCATTACATTACTTTTGAGTTACTTTTGCGTTACTTCTTCTAACCTGCCTGGGGTTTGATCTCTTTCAGAACTTGTTTTTTGACCTTTTTTATAGAGAAGCTGTGTATTTAACAGCCACATACTGTACATAATCTACACCTTCATTTTCCATAAAAAATTAGGAAAATTAAATTTTGAGAACTTTCTGAGCCCATAACTATACATGATGTATATTGGGATTAATGAACGCATGTAATGCGTTTGAGAGGGGTCTGGCTGCAGACTCGGTGCAGTGCAATCTGAGCTGCATCCAGTGGTTTTTAATGGGCTCACCTAACCCCACCCCTAACCCTACCCATCACAGTGACGTCACTCGCTCCATTTGAGTACATTGTGTCTGACATTGCATCGCTGAGTAATGCAATCTCAGCTTGCATCATAAAGACTGCATCCAGATACTATTCATGCGTTTGCTACTTTTTTGTGTCATTAGTTAAGTAAATTCACTGTCCATTGAGTTGACGATTGTAATAAAGCCTGAGTGCTAACATAAAATAATTTATATTAAGGCAAAAACTTAAACCTTTTTTAAACCTTTAAAATGTTTAATAACAAAATGAACAGTAAGATGATGCTAAATCCCCAAATCAAAATAAATCTTTATACAGCTTTATACATTGAATAAATAATTGCTTCACGTGGCCTTAACAAATGTGTAAATCTTTTCCCAAAAGAGAAAAAAATCGTAGTCTCTTCTACATCAGACACTAGCTATTTTTCCATCCACCTGTTTTATGTGCATTTTGGATATGCGCATAAAAAATCGGTTGATGGATACACCAAGATGCGCATACATTTTCAAAATGTATGCGCATCTTGGCGTTTCCATCAACCGATAACTGAGTAGGATAAACTTTTTATTCGATAAGAAAAGATGTGCATAAACTATGATGGAAACACTTTTATTGAACAAATTCCAGTATGCGCATTAAAAAAAAAATTGTGATTTTGTTGTAAGTTTGTTCTGAAATGTTATTTTATTCATTCTGTAACGCCTTAACCATTGCAGTATTAGAGTTATTACCTCCAGGACTGTCAAGAGCGTTTCACACCTTCAAACGCCACCACACGTTCACTGCGTGTCGGCATCGTCTTCTGATGCGCAAGTTGTTTATTAAATAAAGAAAAGATTGCTGCAGCTTCTCCTACCCCAGCAAATTCAGTTTTTACAGTTGATATTTGGTGCCAGTTAATCAGGAAATTAAACAATTTTGTTCTCTTTGACTCGTTGGATGGAAACAGTGCTTTATTTGCACTTAACGACAATCCACTTCTTTTTTTCGATGAGTTAAAATGAACAAGAATCTATTGCAAAAATGTAAGTCTCCGGCATGCCATTGTTTCTGTTTCTGACTGTCTGTAGTGATGATGGGCGATTTCCGAATTAATCGTTTGTTTTAACTGGTTTGCGTCTTCAGTAAGTACTTAATTACTTACTTTTTAACATACTGGATACCCCCTCTGACTTTAAATAAACCAATATTATGAATTATTCAGTTACTTGAACAGTACACTGACTTAACTGCTGTGAAAAAACAGACCTGTTCAATGTTTGAACCACTTGGTAAACATGGTCCTCCTGAATGGTTCGGTAGTCCTTGGCAGTGACGTGCCTGTCTAGCACAAGTATTGGGCCTAGGGAATGCGATGAGATAGCAGCTCAAACAATCACTGATCCACAGCCATACTTTACTCTAGGCATATAAGAGTCTGGGTGGTACACTTCTTTGGGGCTTCTCCACACCTTAACTCTCCCGGATGTGGAAAAAAATCATTTTAAGCAAACTGTGCTATTATGGCCGGTTTCCACTGAGTGGTATGGTACGGGTCGATACAGTTCACCTTTATCAAGCTTGAGTTTCCACTGCCAAAAGGGTACCAATGGTGGGTACCACAGAAAGTTTCAGTCTATGTCATTCTCGCTCAAGGAAATCTCGCTTAAAGTAAAGCTGTACGGGTCGTTCATATATCATATGAGAAGCTCTTATCACAAAACAGATGCTTTATACATATAAATACTTGTGTATAAATGTCCATTACTAACTTTTATATGAACATGATTTGATTATAACTGCAGGTCAATGAGTGCAAAATAGCCTACTGTAACATCTGCAATTATATAAAATAAATAAATAAATGCAACACACATCAACACATACAGCCCCTTAGAGTCTCTGATATGCTACAAATTACAGAAAAACTACACACAGCATATATTTAGTCTTTATTTGGGTTCAAAAACAACATGCAACATATAGTCCAGTCAGTGCAAAACTCTCATCTGTATCTTTAATCTTCACTAGCACATGTAACCTCTGTTAGAGAGTAATTCTGTCATTCCGAGTTCATAATAGTCCAAAAGGTGATGTTAATAGTTAAACATGGCAATTTGTTCATTTTTTAGGTTGCAGAAAGAATCATTTGCTCCTTTGTTTTTTCGGGCTTCTCCATTTGTTTTTTCAGGAGTCACTCTCACGTTTGTCCATTTCTGAAAGAATCGGATGTCAGAAGCACTTTAATAATCAGTTATTATCATCAGCTCAAGAAGTTTGTTATTTCAAATATAGTAGCTCTGCAAGCACACCCGAGCTTTCTGGAGAAAGTGAAACCACTTGCGCTTTTAGACGGTCTCCTAAAACAACAAAAGGACACAGCAAATTTTGTTCTTGGCTTTGTGGCTGTTCATCGAGACAACGACAAAGTTTGTTTGAGCTTGGGTCGACCATTGCTCATTATTATATGTATACATTATTGTAGTGTAATGTCTCGGCTGTCTATTTAAAAATGGCATTTCCTTTGTTTTCATTTTCCTGGCTTGTGAATGCACTAGTGACGTTTTCTGTAAACCAATAGTTTTCGGCTGCGCGTCTAGCTCCGCCTTTTGGTACCCTTTTGTCATGCTAGGTACCTTTTGGAAAGGGTACCCAAAAAGTGGTACTATACGGTTCGCTTTTAGGTACCTTTTGACAGTAGAAATGGCCATAAAAGCGTACTGACCCGTACCGTACCACTCCGAAACAGGCTATTACTCCGCTAATTAAAACATTACACTCTGCTCTTACTGGTAGAATGTGCAATCAATAAAGATTGACCACCAGGCTGGTCAAATTTATCCATGTCCAACCCCTGTATATACAGGTATACTGTATGTCATTTGGCTCAATGAGGCATGCAAGGTCTGCAGTATGAATTGCAAAATCTAGCCTACTGGAAAAACCACCCCCTAACTTCTTTTAAATTATAATTTGCACACTAGCTTTATTGACCCCGACAAAACCCCAAAACCTTGTAATAAGAGCTAGAAGTCTCTCTTGCATTGCTCAATGGTGTGTATTGAGCATTTGATGGTGCCTTGTCTGAATAAAACTCTCAGTTCAGCCTCCCAGTACTGCACCGAGGCCAATGCTCCAACAGTAGCCAGTTATTTTCCTCAAAACTGTGAGGTCTGATTTAAATAGCAGGCCTGAGAATCATATGTGATAGCGATTACTGTACAGCGGGCCCTTCGTCCCCATCTGGGGTTTAGTGTATCAGCCGATGCGGTGGAGAGGAGCAGAGGAACAGCCCACAGCGGTTTAGCGTTGGGGAACCAGAGGCAGTGGTGTAGGGTGCAGGGGACGATGGGAAGGGAGACCCCTAATTACACTGTAAACACAGCTGTTGATGTGAATGTAAGTGTAGGGCAGCGATTGCTTTCCACATGTGCCTGCCCGACTAGCGCAGCTGGTAGTGCTCAGGAATGTTTTGGTCAAGTGTTTTGGTGTGACGCAGTTTGATCGTCACGCCGCTGCACATGCAGTTGGATTAATTCCGGCCAGTTATGGGCATACTTGAGGTTTCTGGGGGTTTTAAGTTAGTGTGGTTGGGAAGTGCGAGCAGCTAGCAGGTTGTTTATAACTTTCATGTAGATTTAAGTAAGAGTTGAGGCCTTGTTGCCAAATGCAATGATACATTTCTGCAATGAACGTTTCCAACTTTCATGTGTTTAATGCTTTTGTGCACTACAAGCTTTTGTTTGTTTGTATAGTCAGGGGTGCCCAAACTTTTCTCTCACGAAGGGTCAAAATCTAAACTTGATGAGGGTGGTGAGCCGAAGATAAATATTCCAAACTGTAAAGTAATTTCCTAATTTATTATTATAATTCATTATGTAATTTATTGTATAATTTAATTAATCAATTCATTCATTTTCTTTTCGGCTTAGCCCCTTTATTAATCAATGGTTACCACAGCGGAATGAACCACCGACTTATCCAGCATATGTTTTACGCAGCGGATGCCTTACAGCTGCAACCCATCACTGGAGAACACCCATACATTCTTATTCACCCAGATACAACACGGACAATTTAGCTTACCCAATTCACCTGTACTGCATGTCTTTGGACTTGTGGGGTAAACTGGAGCACCCAAAGGAAACCCACATGAGCGCGTGGAGAACATGCAAACTCCACACAGAAATGCATATAAAAAAAAAAAAAAAAAAAATATATATATATATATATATATATATATATATATATATATATATATATATATATATATATATATACACATATGTGTGTGTGTCAGCCTGGAAGACAAAACTTTTTATTTTACATCTATATTTTTGACAACAACCAAACATAAACTGTATGGGTCAAAATTATAGATTGATTTTAAAGTAGAATATTGAGTAAGGATCATGTTTCATGAAAATATTTTGTACATTTTTCATAATTTTCTGTAATGTATATTAAAACTCCATTTTTGGTTTGTAAAGTGCAATATAACGAGTTTAATTTGCACATTTTAAAGGAGATTTTTCTCAATATTTACTTTTTTTTTTTAACCCTCAGATTCCAGATTTTCAAAAAGCTTCATCTCAGCTTCAGATTTTTCATATACAAATTAAAATTATATTATAATATTTTATTAAAATAAAAAAATTAGTTATTTTTAATTGTTATAATTTTTAATTATTATACAGTTGAAGTCAATAAGTTATTAGCCCCCCTTTTTTTCTTTCTTTTTTTAAATATTTACCAAATGATGTTTAACAGAGGAAGGGAATTTTCACAGTATGTCTGATAATATTTTTTCTTCTGGAGAAAGTCTTATTTGTTTTATTTCAGCTAGAATAAAAGCAGTTTTAATTTTGAATGAACCATTTTAAGGTCAATATTATTAGCCCCTTTAAGCAATTTTTTTTTCGATCGTCTACAGAACAAACCATCGTTATACAATAACTTCCCTAATTACCCTAACCTGCCTAGTTGACCTAATTAACCAAGTTAAGCCTTTAAATGTCACTTTAAGCTGTATAAAAGTGTCTTGAAAAATATGTAGTCAATTATTATTTACTGTCATCATGGCAAAGATAAAATAAATCAGTTATTAGAAATGAGTTATTAAAACTATGTTTAGAAATGGGTTGAAAAACAGAAATTGGGAGAAAATAAACTGGGGGGCGGGGGGGGGGTAATAATTCAGGGGGTTTAATAATTCTTACTTCAACTGTATATTTAAAAATATTTCTATTTTATAATTATAATATATAATCTTTCATTTGTATTTATTTTATTATTTTAAAAATGGTACACTTAATAATTTATACACAATTTTATCTTATTTTAAAGGCAATATTCTAATAGCATCATAAACATATAAACTTCCATGCAACTCTATAATTTTATTGGGAAAATAAAAAAGCTCAGCAAGTATTATCTCCCCCCTTAAGAAACACGTGTTTCTGGTTAATGATTAGAGTCTTCAACTGCAAGCAGCCGCCACACAGCAGATCTCATTGACCGAGGTTAAGCGTCTGTCTCTTCAGCTGAACCCGTCCTCAATGACACCTCAAAGACCCTCAGCCACAACAGGGCCTTTTTACTACTGAGAGGCCTGGCGAATTACTCTGACAGACCAGCACAAAAGACTGACTGTGGGTCCATGCTGAAACGGATGTTATGCTCGCACACTCAAGACGTCCCAAATGTATTTTGAGCTTCGTTTATTTGTCTAATAAGACTAGATCAATTAGCTTTGCATATCTACTACGGTTTATACCAAACCCAAGCTCATAAAAACATGTGCAAAAGTGATATTGCATTACTTCATGGATGCTAACAGCAGATAAGCATGACGGTGTCAATTTTAAAGGAAGACTCACATGTGATCGAAATCAGTTTTTCTTAGTCAAGCATTATTTTATTAATATATAAAATGTATAATTAGACAAAGCACATAAAGCAGGTTTAACAATAAACATGAGAAAACCAACTGTAATTATGTGTGGTGTGTGATATGTGTGTGTGTGATTGTCAAATGTACATCTCTAAATTGTGCATGTTTAGCAGGGATGGATTGAGGAGAGGAAAGAAGAAATACTTTAATTCCACTCATCTTTATTTCTATAGAGCTTTGTGTCAAAGCAGCTTAACATAGAAGTTCTAGTAAATTAAAATTGTATCAGTTCAGTTTTCAGAGTTGAAGTTCAGTTTAGTTTAGTTCAGTGTGGTTTAATTTCATTGCTGAAGTCCAAACACTGAAGTGTCTTTAATCTAGTTTTAATCTGACAGAGTGTGTCTGCTTCCCGAACTGTGCTAGGAAGGCTGTTCCAGAGTTTAGGTGCCAGATATGAGAAAGATCTACCAACTACAGCTGATTTTGATATTCTGGGAATAATAAATTGTCCAGAATTAATTGAGCATAGTGGACGTGAGGGGCTATAATACACCAGGAGCTCGCTCAAATACTGGGGAGCTAAGCCGTTCAGGGCTTTGTAGGTAGTCAATAAAATGTAAAAATTTATACGATATTTAATAGGGAGCCAATGCAATGATGAAAGAACTGGAGTAATATGATCATATTTCTTTGTTCTAGAAAGCAGTCTAGCACTGCATTTTGAACAAACTGAAGTTTGTTAATTAGGCCAACAGGGCAACCGCCTTACAATAGTCTAACCAAGAGGTCATGAAGGCAAGAATAAGCTTTTCCGCATCAGACATTGATAGGACATGTTAAAGTTTGGCAACATTTTTAAGATGAAAAAATGCAGTTTTACAGATGCTTGAAATCTGGCCTACAAATGACAGGTTGCTATCAAAAATCACCCCCAAATTTTTGACTGAAGATGAGAATTGAACTGAAAATCCATCAAGAGTTAGAAAGCGTTCTAGGTTTTTGTGTGCACGGTTTTTGGGTCCAATAAGCAAGACCTCAGTTTTATCTGAACTTAGTAATAAGAAGTTTTTAGTCATCCAATTTTTAATATCAGCAATACAATCTGTTAATTTTGTAAATTCATACAAATTATCAGGTTAAGAGGAGATAAAAAGTTGTGTATCAACTCCGTGTTTTTAATGATATCGCCTAGCGGTAGCATATATAGTGTGAAAAGTAAGGAACCAAGAACTGAGCCTTGTGATACCCTACAGTGCACTTTTGATCTGTATTATGCCTCTTCATTAACTAAAAAAAATTTATTCACATGTACATATTATAAATACAAACTTATCTTAATAAAAACCATCTTAGATGTGACTAAATATTTGATAGCACTAATAAAAAAAACATGTTTTCTCATAACTTTTTGATCATATAATTATTTCCCTTTTTTACCTTGACCTTCTAATACTGATACTTTTTATTACCACAGTATCTAAAAGAAATTGCTCTGGCAACTCAATATACACTCACTGGCCAATTTATTAGTAGGATTGGGTATCGTTTGGGGGATATTTCGATACCGGTGCTAAATGGATACTTTTAAAACGGTACCGGTGCCTGAACTGATACTTTTAATTCACAAAATTATTGTTTGTGACTCTAGAAAAATCTTTTATTTGACTAAATCTTAAAAAAAACAATTGTTATAGAACAATACAATTTAACTTTAAAGTAAAGATCAATTCATATTTTATATATTTGAATTACATTAATATATTTCCTTTGATCATTTGTTGGTTAGCATGAATTTAAGATTTGCATTATGAAATAATATTAGCTTACTACTAACCTGTGGAAAGGCTGTCTGCAAAATACTGAACTCCTTTTTTCTAGAGTTGGGGCTTGTGTCTATGTTTACGTGGTTATCAGTGATCTAATGATTTGCCTTAATCTGAATAAAACAATAATATGATCAAGGTGTTTTACATGAGTTTACATGAGTTTTGAATGTTCCTTTCATGATCACACTTTAACATATATTACAATATACTTAAAAATATATTCAAAGTCATTTTTTCATCTTTATAACAAGATAATTTAATAACTTAATAAAATAACAAAATAATCATCCTTGTTCATTTATTTGACAAGTAACTTTGTACTTGTGTAGGACAACACATTTATAACATTCGAGTACATGAAGGCACATTGTTGCACCTGTAAACTTTAACAGATAGGCCTACAGTTGAAGTAAATTAATTTTGCCCTCCCATTCATTTAAAATAATGTTTCTGAACATTTTCAATGTTTCCTAAAAAAAATTATTATTCTGGAGTCATAATAAGTCGTATCTCTTGTTGTTTATTTCTTAAATAAAAGCAGTTTTTAATTAAAAAACAATTAAGGTCAGTATTAATAGCGTCCTTAAGAAATATTTACTGTATATTTTTTGAAATTCACAACAAATCAGTTACAAAATAATTTGACTAATTATTTCAACTTTCGTAGTTAACTGATTAAGTCTTTAAATTACACTTTAATCTGAATAAAAGACTATAAAACACTTAAAGAGACTTTGTCTGAATACAACAGTCTTGCAAAATAACTAGTAAAATATTATGCACTGACTGACACCATGAATCTATGCTTTCATGTTGTTGATTCCTAATTCTGACCCTACCATCCGAATGTCAGAGCAGAAAATGAGACTCATCAGACCAGGCAACATTTTTCCAATCATCAATGATCCAATTTTGGTGAGCCTGTGTGAATTGAAGCCTCATTTTCCTGTTTTTAGCTGGCAGGAGTGGCTCCCGGTGCATGAAAATCCCAGTAGATCAGCAGTTTCTGAAATACTCAGACCAGCCCGTCTGGCAAGCACCAACAACCATGCCACGTTCAAAATCACTTAAATCACCTTTGGTCCCCATTCTGATGCTCGGTTTGAACTGCGAAAGATCGTCTTGATCATGTCTACATGCCTAAATACATTGAGCTGCTGTCATGTGATTGGCTGATTAGAAGTTTGCGTTAACTAGCAATTGGACAGGTGTACCTAATTAAGTGGCTGGTGTGTGTTTATGGTCGTTTTATGTTGTATTTCTGTAAGTGCAAATCCCCCTAAAATATTGCTCAAGTAGAGGGGTGAAATCAAGTATTTTACACAGCTCTACTATGGTAAAAGTCTTTTAAGAAAATAATATACCAAATGGCTCAATATTATGAAATAATCAGCCCTCTTTTGTTGTTTTACTACCTCTGGTGTTAATCACAGCTGAAAACTGAAGTATATGGTATGCATAGGCGCAGTTTTGGAGGCAAAAATGTTGGTGGAGGTGCACTTTTTCCAATGAGCCTGAGTAGTAATCAAGCTCCCGGTGTTAAGCTCTTGCCTGAACATGCGAGAGTTTGCTGGAGGGGGGTAAATTAGGCCAGTTGGGGGTCTGTGTGGTGCCTGAGGTCGACTAAGGGCACCGTTACAGGTGGTTGTGGTGGAATGGAGAAAATTACTGAAATGCTTCACATGAATGACAGCCGAAAAGCTCTTGGCCTGTTTCTTTGACACATACTGTACGCTTACAGACATTACAGTTCACTCCTCTGTGTGGGTGTATTGAGTTTCCTCATTTTTAATGCAGTTTTCTATTGTCCTCAAAACCACAAATGTTTGGTTTACATTCCTCTATTCAAGAACAGGAGAGCTGCTTTGCTATTTTCTCCCTCTCTTTCTCTCTCTCTCTCTCTTATTTTTTTCGCCCTAAAGCCGCCCCGGTTTTGGAAAGTGTAACAAATAGTTTTTCACAGCTGTAGGGCTTCAAAGGAGTGGAAAAGATAGATCTTTCAGAGATAAAGCGGTGAGAAACATTCTTTAAACATTCAGCTGAGGTCTGTTTTAAAATAGAGGCCATTAACTTTTTTTATTTAAATAGCATACAGTTGGCTGACATTTACGGCAAATGAGAACTATTTTTGATTCGTCAGTGCAAATCCTCTAATCAGCATAAACATTAGAGATAAGTTTAAAAAAAGGGGGATACAGGGAAAAAATAGAATCATCGTCTGCCTTAAAGCCTAGAGTGAAACTAAGCTCTTGTTAAAATATCATCTATTCATTCATTCATTCATTCATTTTCCTTCGACTTAGTCCCTTATTTATTAAAATATAATCTATTCATTCATTCATTCATTCATTCATTTTCCTTTGGCTTAGTCCCTTATTTATCAACGGTCGCCACAGAGGAATGAATCGCCAACTATTTCGGCATATGTTTAACACAGCAGATGCTCTTCCAGCTGCAACCCAGTACTGGGAAACACCCATACACTCTCGCAATCACACACACAACAGCCAATTTAGTTAAACCAATTCACTTACAGTGCATGTCTTTGGACTGTGGGGGAAACCGGAGCACCCGTATAGGAAACCCAACGCCAACACCGGGAGAACATGCAAACTCCACACAGAAATGCCAACTGGCATTAATAAATACGTTCAATAAATACTACGGCGATGCGGTGGCACAGTAGGTAGTGCTGTCGCCTCACAGCAAGAAGGTCGCTGGTTCGAGCCTCAGCTGGGTCAGTTGGCATTTCTGTGTGGAGTTTGCATGTTCTCCCCATGTTCGCGTGGGTTTCCTCCAGGTGCTTCGGTTTCCCCCACAAGTCCAAAGACATGCACTATAGGTGAATTGGGTAAGCTAAAATTGTCCGTAGTGTATCTGTGTGAATGAGAGTGTATGGGTGTTTCCCAGTGATGGGTTGCAGCTGGAAGGGCATCCACTGTGTGAAACATATGCTGGATAAGTTGGTGGTTCATTCCTCTGTGGCGACCCCAGATTAATTAAGGGACTAAGCCGAAAAAAAAGAATGAATGATTAAATACTACTTTGATTTATAAATGTTTTATTACAATATAGTGAGAGTTAAGGGGATACTATTTAAATTTCATACAAATATTGTAATTGTAAAAATAATCTTAAAATAGTCATTAAAGTTTAATTAAACAAGGAAAATATCTATGAAAATATTTGGAGGCTATTATAAAATAATAATAAAAAAAAAACTATAATGATATTTAAATATATTAATCTTTATATAAAATAATGTAGAACTTTATATGTTTGATAAATGATCAAATAAATTAAATGAATATTTTATTAAAATAAATACATTACCATAAAAAAATAAACAAGTGACCAAAGACTGGATCAAATAACCAAATAAATTTGAAATGGTTAATACCCAGCAGGCACACAACGTTGTTATTATTATAGGTTAGATTTAGGTTGTGAATTCAGGTGACCAAAACTCAATGTCTAGCCAGCGTCTAAGGACAACGTTATTTTGATGTCCAATAATTACGTCAAATGTTGTTGAAATTTGGTTGTTTTAAGGTTGTGTTGGAAAGTGACCAAAATCCAACGTCAAGCCAACATCTTAAACCAACGTCTCATTGACGTCAAATACTGACATTTATTCGTCAGGTATGACAACCAAAATCCAACTTCTGATTGATGTTATAGTTGTAACGTCCACACAATGTCAAGCTGTAACATCATTAGACATTTATTTGATTGATTTTAGGTTAGACGTTGGACATTGACATCGGCCCGATGTCAACCCGATTTTCGTTTCCAAACAAAATGCAACGTCCCGAAGGGTACAACATCAATCTGATGTCATGTTGACGTCCTGTGCCTGCGGGGTAGTAATGTTTATTTTTATTGTCAATTATTATATTTAATTACATTATATTTAATTACTTATAATTACGTAATTATTCTCAAATAAATAAATGATGCAAATGTGCTTAAAATAAATACATATACATCTGATTCAAATATACAAAACAAGCAGATAAAAAAAATACATTTAAAAATAGCATCAAATTAAAAATTATAGCATCAAATTAAATAATAACTATAAAAAATACATTTATAAATTGTTAAATACAGTACATAAAAAGTAATTGTTACTTCATATACAAATTTTTTAACTAATATTTAATTTAATTTTTTATTTAATTTTTTTTTTTTTTTTTTTACAAAAAACAATAGGCTAAAAACACCATTAAATTTTTGGAATATGTGTCCTTTGTAGAGAGGCTCTTCATATTTGTGGTTCCCTATAGAGAAAGTCTGAAAACCCCTGATCTAACCAAACCTCAACAAAACTAAGAATTATGACAAGAACAACTGCGCAGAAAAGCCAAACTCTGAAGTGGCCTCTCAAAAGCACAAAAGCCTCTCTCTTCATGCACCTAAAGTATAACCACAACACAGATCAGATGTGGGACATCAGCCATACTATCGAGAGCCCATGTGGTTTCAATCAGCGCTGCTTTCCATTGTGTGTCACAGAGATTTCATAATCACCACTGACTTCGCATTTCGCACTCGCGGTCCTGTAGGATTTTTAAGCATAAATGGCTGAGATTCTGTCATCGGTGGACTGGAGGAAGGGTTTCCAGAGGAGAGAGAGAAAGGGAGAGAGAGGGATGTTGATTGTTAAATATACTGTTTATTATTTATTATTGTATTAAAATTTATATTTTTTTATTATTAATTTATATATACTACACACACACACACACACACACACACACACACACACACACACACACACACACACACACACACACAGTTGAAGTCAGAATTATTAGCTTCTATTATTATTATTATTATTATTATTAGCTCATTTAAATTTTTTATTATTTTATATTTTTCCCCTAGTTCTGTTTAACAGTTCTGTTTTTTCAACACATTTCTAAACATAAGAGTTAAATAACTAAATTCTTATATATATATAAGAAATCTATCTATCTATCTATCTATCTATCTATCTATCTATCTATCTATCTATCTATCTATCTATCTATCTATCTATCTATCTATCTATCTATCTATCTATCTATCTATCTATCTATCTATCTATCTATCTATCTATCTATCTATCTATCTATATATATATATATATATATATATATATATTTATCTTTGCCATGATGACAGTACATAATATTTTACTAGTTATTTTTCAAGATACTAATATTGAGCTTAAAGTGACATTTTTCACACCTCTAGTTTGAAAAAAGTCAGGAAAGTGGGTGAGTCCAGCTTTGTTTAGGTGGGAGTGTCGAGTGGTGAAAGAGGGAAGGGTTTGAATGAAAAGGGGAGTTTCAGTACGAGCACACGCTGATTTTCACAGAGTCAAAACAAACACAAGGGAGAAAGACAGTGACTACGTTTTCATGGACAGTAATCAAATTATTTGCCAAATTCTTCTTGTCGACCTTAACTGCGCTTCGGCACTTTCACTTTCATTGTTACATTTCATGCATGCCCCCGTGACAAACAAGATATAACTGAGATGCACTCGGTTGGTGCAGCGAATAGTATCAGAAAGCCTGGTGTTTTTAGACTATCCTGTTACAAAATGCGCTGAAAATCCTACCCGACGGTAATAGTTTGATTGAAGTGTTTACATTTACATTCAGAGAGCAGCAATTACAGCGGATCTTTCAGTCCAAAATATTGTAGTGATATTAACCTACTGTAAACTTAGTAGCTAAATCATTTTGATTGACTAAGGTATGTCTTGAAAATTGAAAGAGTACTACTGACGATACTATCTAACTTTGCCTCTGAATAAACATAAACAAACAACACTGATCACACACTTACCTAATCCGTAGAGACAGGACAATCAACACGAACTGGAACCGCGTCTTTTTTTAAAGAAGAGGTGTGGAAAATCTGGAATTCACCATTTTAGATGCGAAAAGCTCTCGGGTAAAAAATTTTCCTTGCAAACATAATTTTTTTGCGTGTTAGCAGACCACTCTAATCCACACAGTAGTTCAGCTGCGCTCTCATAGTGGGGAAATAGAGACAAAATCTTCGTTGTGGCACATTTATAAACGCAACACCGATGACCCATGTCTCCAAACAATTCTTCTTCTTCTTCCACTTGTTTTAATTACGGTTGGCAACACAACGTGGCATCTCTCTGCCGTTTGAACATTGTAACAGGTAAAAAGAGCCTTCGACGCATATATCATGCATATTAATGAAGTTGCGCCTCATTCACTATAGAGCACGCTGCTTGGGTTGAACCAAGTCTTTCTCATGAATAAATGATGAAAACTCAAAGACGTCACGTTGTACTCATCGGTACAGACAGCCAGTCTACACGTTGGTATTTCCACAAGGATCTCATCGATATGATGTAGCGTCAAAATTTATTTTCAAACCGGAAGAACAAATTTGCTCAAACTAACACAAAAACAACCAATTTTCACTTTTTAGTGAAATATATGTATCCTAACAGTGTTTTTAGCAGCGTGGGACACATATATGCCCTGTCAACATCTCAAAAAATGTGTTTTGGAGTTTCGTGACCCTAGTGGTTTAACATAAAACAATTAAGTTGTTCTAAAAAAAACTCAATAATTGTGTTGTTTCAACTCAATTTAAACAGTAGTTTGAACTAGCAACAAAATCATTTTTGAGTGTAGCTAGCTGCACCAAACAACAAAAAAATAAAAATACCAAATTAGATTTATGTTTTGTTGTTTGTTTAATGGACTTGAGGGAGGGTTTCCAGATGGGAGGGAAGAGAGAGAGAGAGAGTGTGTATGCGTGTGTGTTTTGGGGATTCAATAGTGCGCACTGGCTCCCCTCACTCCAAACTCGCTGCATCTCCCTTCCAAGAAAACTCCTCCAGATTTCAAGAAGTCTCCGGATTGCTTTGATTGGATGTACCGACAAAATATTAAAAACCATTTCGGAAGAAGGATAGAGGGAGTTTAGCTTGTTTTATCAGCGCGAAAGGAGGCAAAGCGCCGTTACGTGTCGACTCGAGAGATTTATCCGACACTTCTGGAAAAGCGGCGCTCGGCTCTCGCGTTATGGATCGATAGTACGAAACTCTCTGGGAGTGAGGAGAAAACTCCTGTAGAGCCCGGGAAACGCCGTCTGTGTGGAATAAAGAGAGAGTTGAGGGTTGATAAGTCGTTTTAGACGCCGTTTCAGTGATGGATGGAGCAGTTGTGTTATCGGTGCTGGTGCTGGGTTTGTGCGGAGGTGTCTGGAGCGCCTCGTATCCTCAGCAGTATAACCTGTACACGGGCACACAGACGCAGAATCCGCCCTTAAACGGGGCGAGGGCGGCGAGCAGACACAGGTAATGGCTCTTTCAGTTCATTTACTCACTTTTAAGTGTATTACTGGTCATTTGATGAGGGAAAATTATAGCAGGGACATCTGTGTTTTGCAATGTACCACTGTGGATATAGAAGTACCATAGTGTTGCTTTATCAAAAACTTGGGTCCACTATATGAATGTACTATATATATATAGATAGATAGATAGATAGATAGATAGATAGATAGATAGATAGATAGATAGATAGATAGATAGATAGATAGATAGATAGATAGATAGATAGATAGATAGATAGATAGATAGACTTCGTCACTGGTACTATATTTATAATTTAAATCTGTAAAGTGCATTATGATAGCATAATTCTGGTTCTATCATAGTTTTGATGCATAAATAATGACATATACAGTACAGCTAGATGAGCAGATATGTCATAGCACTATTGTGTTGCTACATGTCATTGGTTCCACCAAAGCATTCATACATAAATTGATAGATGGATGAACATGATGCTATTTCTTTTTGTAAAGTACCATAGTATTACCTTATGATGCCATAGGTTTGGTTCTATCATAGCTCTGATGTATACTGTATAAAGAGAGATATAGAAGGCAAATAGATGAACAGATGTACCATATACTATAGTATAACCTTATGATATAATCATTGGTTCCACCATAGTATTTATGTATTTATACATATATGGAAAGATATTATGCTATTTTAAGTACAATAATATTACCTTATTATACTATCATTTTCTACAATGGATGTTTTTGTAGAGTTCCATAGTATTACATTATTATAGCATAATTATTGTTCTAGCAAAGTTTTGAATCATATATAGAGATATACAGATAGATGAGCAGATGTGCCATAGTACTATAGTTTTACCTTATGATACCATCATTGGTTCCAACAAGGTATTCATACATATATTGATAGATGGATGAACACGGTGCTATTTGTTTTTGTAAAGTACCATAGTATTACTTTATGATACCATAATTCGGGTTCTATCAAAGCTCTGGTGTATATATAGAGATATATATAAGGTAAATAGATGAACGGATGTGTCATATACCATAGTATTACCTAATGATAACATCATTGGTTCCACCATGGTATTTATACATATATGGATGGATAGTATGCTATTTTAAGTACAATAGTATTACCTTATTATATTACCATTTTCTACCATGGATGGATAGATAGATAGAGAGATAGATAGATGGATGGATGGATGGATGGATGGATGGATGGAATATTGATTCATACATGAACTTGGTCATTGGTACTATATTTATATTTTAAATCTGTATTGTAGCTACCTTGTGATATCACAACTTTGTTCCACCACAGTATTGATAGATGGATAGATGATGGATAGTGTATTGTACCTTTTGTAGAGTACCATAGTACTACTTAATGATAGCATAATTTGGTTCTATCAAGGTTCTGGTACATAGAGAGATATACATGATAGATAGATAAGCAGATATGCCATAATAGTAATAAAATGTTACCTTATAGTACCATTATTGGTTTCAACAAATTATTCATATATATATATATATATATATATATATATATATATATATATATATATATATATATATATATATATATATATATATATATATATATATATATATATTAATAGATGGATAGACATGGTGTTATGTTTTTGTAAAGTACCATGGTATTATCTTATGATACCATAATTCTGGTCTTGTCATAGTTTTGATGTGTATATAAAGATAGATATATAAGGTAAATAGATAAACAGAGGTGCCAAATACTATAGTATGATTGGTTACACCATAGTATTTATACATATATGGATGGATATTATGCTATTTTTAAGTACAGTAAAATTATTATACTATCATTTGTTGTCATTTTTCTACCATAGACAGACAGACAGATAGACAGACGAATGGATGGATGGATGGATGGATGGATGGATGGATGGATAGATAGATAGATAGATAGATAGATAGATAGATAGATAGATAGATAGATAGATAGATAGATAGATAGATAGATAGATAGATAGATAGATAGATAGATAGATTATTAATAGTAGTACCTTTTGATACCATAATTGATCAATAGGGCAACAGAGAGATAATAAATATATATTTTGAAGAATTACCTTATAGTACTTTGTTTCCACCATAGAATAGGTAGATATAAAGATAGACAGATTGCATTACACAGAGGGAGTGCCAGCTGACAAACAAACAGACAGAATACTTTATAAGTCCCGTCAGGGAAGTTACAGATGTTATGCAGTTTTTCTATAATCCATTTATTGAGGGGAAACATAACCTGGGGCTGCTTTAAAAAGTAAATGTGCTTTTAAATGTGTGGCACAGATGACTACATGAAAGCCAAAGCCTCTTTTAATCCAACAGTGAAACGACAGGAGGTGCATTACTGTCCATCCAAACCGCTAATTATCACTTACTGAATGCAAGGTTGTGCTTAAGAAGAAGGTTTGTGGGACCCCTGAATTTACAAAGCTTTTCACTGCTCTGGTAGTAATTATACTGAAAGCGCCTACCTTTTCCTTCATCTGTCAATCAGTGGATTTATAAAATACAGTGCTCGCTCTCTGCCACACAATCTGCTCTGACGGTGTTGTTTTGACTGTGATTTTGGGGTGTGATCTGGAGACTCTGTCCTTGCTCTGACGTACAGACTGGGGCTTCCCTCTTCTTTTGACGCAGTGCATTCTTAGACACGCAAACCAGATGCTGATGGTCAGACCTGTCTAAATCCATCTAAACAATGAGACCAGATTAGTCAATCGAAACCAGTTTGTGCTTATGAATAGCTTTCAGATATAACACAACCCCTTTGGTAGTAGTAATAGTAAAGGGTGACGTCTGCGATGGGAAAACCTTCAGTGCCAGCAGTATGAAGTATGTTGAGAAATCGGAGTCAAGTTACTGGGGATTAGCAGCTTGTTTGAACTTTTAGCTACAACAGATGTAAAAAGTATTCTGCGTTTTGTGTATTTATTTTATTGAAAGTGAAAGAGTAGGAGGAAAGGAGGGGAAAGTGTGAGACTGAAATCAAGGGGAGAATTTGTGCTTTTAATGTGGCCAGCTCATCTTTTCTCTTGTGGCTTTTTTCCTTCCTCCAGTCTCCAAAATGAATGGACTGATAGATTTTGACTCGTGTTGCACGCATCAAATGTGCATTTCCAGGGAAAACCGCGAGCCCTAATCAAATTTATCAAGGAATGTGCGCGCCTCAAATTTAGTGGAAATTTTATGCTAAAAGATTCTGAAAGATGAACTTTGCAAGAACTGGATGCACAGCTGCCAAATATGCGAGCACCTCTTTTCTCTAAATTGTAGGCATTTGGGAAGAAAAGCTGCCAGGTTTTTGTGTGTTGGAAAAAATCTCCTGATATGATTTTTTTGAGGCGTGTTTATCTACAAAATCCAGCACTTTAGGAGGATGCAGTTTTGAATGGATGGTTATAACATTCAGAAGATATGATACTGATGTACTCCAGAAAGTAGCTCAGCTGCTAGTTTTCGATTTGGTCTGGAACTTGGATGAGGAGGTCTTGACTAAGGTTTTCAGATGGCCCTATTTTTAACCATTATAGATTTTTTTTTAATCATCCTTGATTTTATCTGTGGTGAAACACATACTTTTTTGTGTACACAAATTAATTATGTAATTATAGAAATATATATTTGTTTATATAAAAATAAGTTGTTTTATATACATAGAAGCTATTTTAAATGCAAGTAAAGTGTCTAATGTTTCAAATAATTTGTTTCATTAATGTTCAATATTAGATATATACAGTGCTCAGCATATATAAGCACACCCATATATAAGTACACCCCTACATCTTTCACCAACTAAAGGAGGCCTTAATTTTAAAAGGGTACTTATTTGGGATTTTCTTATGATTTATTGACAGTACTCCATATTTCAGAAGACTATTTAAAAGTCACATTTTACCAAATGTGTCACATTTTGAGATTAAACTCATATTTTTAATATGAAGCTGTACAATATTATATTTGTGCATATACATTAGATTAGTCAGTACTGAAGCCAAATCTGGAGCTTATCTATCAAAATAATGCACGATAACGGCCCAAAAACTAGTACACACAAATTTATATGCAATACAAAAATATTAAATACAAATTTAAAAAAGAGAAAAAATCAAGAGAAGCAAAACAATTGAAAAATTTGAATTGAATAATTTTTTCAATATTTTGCTGGAATTTAATTGTGTTATCTTTCAATTTCTACATATGTTTGGTGACTAAAATATTATTTTAATAAATATATATTTTTAATAAATCTGTTTTGTTTAAATGCACCAAAATACATTGCCTATATTCACTGATAAATGAATTTAAATATATTTATTTTCAAAATGGGGTGTAGTCAATTATGCTGAACACTGTATTTACTGTAGGTAAAAATGAAACAACAAACCAATTCTGACCTATGCTTAAAATATTTGAAAGAATAAGTGGTCATATTAAATTATTTGTTATTTTAAATTATTGAAAGATTTGGGTAAAATGTATTGGTTTAAAGCACAGTAGCAAAATATTAGAATTTAAATGCAACAATTAATAATATTAAACTATTGTCACACTGGATGATATTTTAGTGGGTGTCCTCTTTAAATCAGGATAAAATGTCATTGTTGTCCACAGGAAAATATGTAAAGCTGCATTTCACTTTTATTTAATAAAAGTGAAATGCAGCTTTACATATGTCATTGCCCTGTCACCACTGGTTTGGGACTTGCAGAGCTGCGCATCGATGGATTTGCTCTTCAGTGTTTGGACTTTCAGCAGTGACAATTATATTGCACTGAACTGAACTTCAACTCTGAAAACTGAACTGGCACAGCTTCAGTTTACTAGAACTTCTATGTTAAGCTGCTTTGACACAATCTACATTGTAAAAGTGCTAAATAAATAAAGATGAATTAATTTATACTTGAAAACCAGTTACTCATTTTTCTTTGTGCATAACTTTCACCAACTAAAGGAGGCTTTAAATACTTTATATATTATTCTAAGATTTATTCACAGTACTGCATATTTAAGAAGGCCATTTAAGCATCAGATCTTACCAAATTTGTCATGTTTTGATATCAAACTCACTTAAATTCAGCAAAATACTGTTTCAGACCTGAACTTTGCACTGTATGTACGGCGCAATAGCAGATGTTAATCGGCTTTGAGTTTAGTCTTATTTTTAACTCATGTTATGCATCTTAACGGTGACCTCACAGCAAGAAGGTCGCTGGTTCGAGTCCAGGATGGACCAGTTGGCATTTCTGTGTGGAGTTTGCATGTTCTCCCTGTGTTCATGTGGGTTGCCTCTGGGTGTTCTGGTTTCCCCCAAAATCCAAAGACATGCAGTATAAGTGAATTTAGTAAACAAAATTGCCCCGAGTGTATGTGTGTGAATTCGAGAGTGTATGGGTGTTTCCCAGTACTTGGTTGCAGCTGGAAGGGCTCTGATAAATAAGGGATTCAGCCGAAGAAAAATGAATGCATCCTTACATTTAAAGCAACACTATGCAAATTTCTATTGAAGCTTCCCCTTGTTGTTGTTAAACAATTGACTGTAGTCACATGTATTTGTTGATTAACCTGACAGAACTGGCATAAGCTGGCACCTTGTTTAGAGACCATGTCCAGCTAGCCTGTGTTACACTACTAAGTGTTCAAAACACATCATTACCTGGCAACCAGTTGTCTCTTTCTGCTCGAGCAATCGAGTGTAACACACTCAGTACAAATGTGTGTTTGGTATCTGATCAGTCTCCCGGTTTTTCTTAGCTACCTCGGACAAACCTCCCCTTTTAGGTTTCTTTGGTGGTCTGCCATGATGTTCATGTTGGTTTAATGGTAGATCATTTCGTCTCAGTTATCTTTTGGTTATCACCTAAGCTAGGAAAACAACATGTTTTTACACAAAAGTTCACACAAAAATAAAATTTCCCTGTTAATTTACTCACCCACAGTTCATCTAAGATGTTCGTGTCTTACCTTTTTTCAGCTTTGATCTAAATTGTTCCATTTTGCTGACTGTCACTGTAAATTCAAATGAGATTGTGCTCTTTTTCAAAAGAGGGTGAAGCTATTGTGTGTCAGCAATTGCCAGATTTAAAAACAAGACTAAGGTCCTATGCTTATGAGGGAGAGATCATTACTAATGGGTTGGGCTTTCTCCATCTGATGACATGTACAAATGGAGAATGTTAATCAAGCTGTTTTTATGAAATGTGATTATAAAAAATAAAATTAATTCATTTTTACCATTAGAAAACGGTTACATTCACAGACTATTGCCACACAACTGTGTTTAATCCCCTATAAAATGAATTTTGCATAATATATCCTCTTTAAAGAAGCTTTTTCGCTGAATCCAGGGCCCTTGGTGTTATATATAATAGCAGTTAATGGTGATGGGTTTTTTAGATAAAAAAACAAACACTTATAAACGAGTCCAAATCAATAGCAGTGGCTCCTGATGATCTAGTTTAGATAACCTAGATGTCCTAATGATGCAGTTAAAAGTTGTTTTATTACTGATGTATTTTTATACACATCATTTTGGGGTTGAACATGTACATAGTGCAGCATTAAGTAGCACATGCATGAATTTCTCACATTTACCTTTTAAGCCTAAAAGTGATGTGGACATTGTTGTGTGACTTTTTTACCTTGGAATTATAAGGTTCTATCTGCGTTCTGAATGATTTTGAGATTGAGCTTCAAAGTTTTTGCATTCCATATAGCAAACAGTATGTGTGCAATAGTTCTCTTTCATTCATTAACATGACAGACTCTAAATGTACTCTACGTGTAAATTATCAAAGTTCTCTTACATTTGCAAATTGGAGTAAATAAACCATGGTAAATGCAGATTGAACCTTCTAATTCTGAAAAGTCATTTTCTGCTTGGACTTATAAGGTTCTATCTGGCGGATCATTCATTGAAGCTTTGTTTTTTAAGAAATACAATTAAAAATATATATAATTTGCTGTTGTAACAATATGTTGATGCTTGAGAAAGTCACAGTTTTGCTTTATATAACATTTATTTAATGTTTTAGGATGAATATTTTTTCTTGTTCAAATTAATGTCCAGTGCAGATGTTAATTTTATCAAATTAATATGTTAATATTTATTAAATTTTATGCTTTGTATGAACTATTAAATTATATGTATTGGATTATTTGCTCTATGAATTAAACTGAGTATTTGTCCTTCAAGGCTTAATATTAAATTTAAAGATTTTAAAAGATAACAGACAATGAGCAAATGAGTTTAATAAACACTGAAAATGTTTCACTGACTATATATATATATATATATATATATATATATATATATATATATATATATATATATATATATATATATATATATATATATATATATATGTATGTATATATATATGTATATATATACACAAATAAAGATATTTTACATTTAATATATTACATTTTTTTAATAACAGTTTCTTTTTTAACAATGCAAAATATAACATTTCATCCCAATGTCAAAAAATGCTTCTAAATCATCGTATCTTTTCAGTTTTAGGTTTCTTCTCAATTTTTTGTGGTGCATTATTTAGTCGACTGTGATTTTGTCTTTCTGGTCTTTCCCGCTGTCAATGGAGCATTCCGGCGAAATTACAAAGAAAGCTGATCCTGATTGGTCCTTGTGCGTGCATTAAAAATGCTGATTGGCCAACAGAAATAACCTTATAGAGCCAAGCTAGAGTTCAACTTTGTAGAGAAACCATTTTTGTTTTTTAAATAAAAAGTTTTAAATTGTAAACAACTTATTAAAAAACATGCCATGATGTAAATAAGTTGTCATTTAATAAGAATATGTGAATAACTCAATTTTGACAAAAATGTCAGATAGAACCTTATAATTCTAAGGTGACGACTTAACTTTTAACAGAGGGAGCACTGTCAAACCGGTTTTAGACTAAAAGTGAAACTTTTATGGTCGTTAATTTGCACAAAAATTGGATGGGAAGCCTTAAACTAAAAACTTTTCTAAATTATACCCTATAGTCTCTCGCATAATCTCTCATCGCCAACTACTGGCCTGCCATGTATAAAACTTTTTTTGCTGTTGTCATTTTCATGTATCTGTATGTATGGGAATTGTTCTTCCTTCTGTGTGCAAAACATTACTAAAAAACACAAAGGAAAATCTTAAAGGGATAGGATATATATACGCATATCCCTTGTAAGAAATAATATATGTGTGTCTCTCTTGAGCATAGACAGATGCCAAAAAAACTGGTTTGGGTTATGCTGTGGTGTCACAGCATTTTAGTAATGAGCTCAACTGATTTGCACATACAGCCATTAAATTGAGCCCTTTTCTGCCAAACCAGAAGTTAAAAGTCCAAGCCTGAATGTTGTGTCCACTGCTATTCAGATAATCAAGCTGGACATGCTTTGATGAATGCCCTGAAGACTGGACACTCATGTTCATGTTTGTCGTCTTTCATATATTTCTTAAAAACGTTTATGCTGACAGACAAACAGACTGTGCTGGCATTCAGCTCTCCAGAGGACGACTATAAATTTGAATGGTGTCAGAATAATAAAAAACGACATAGTCTTGGACTGACTCCATTATATTTGACTTATTAGGAGTAGTTTAGCTCTACTGAGGGTATAAGGTCCAGTGAATGGTAATTCCTTAATAGCAGGGTGGCACGCAATCTGTGCCCACAGAACTTGGCAGAAAATGCCTCGGATTTCTGCAAAATTAGACCAGCCATCATTCATACATTTCTACACCCACTGCATGCTCATTTACAGTTAATATGAAAGCACCTAAATCACCTCTTTGTTCTAAAGTGTAGGCATTTGGTCAATCCTGTGCCAGGTTTTTTCATGATAAAATAAGTTTCCTTATACAATATGATCTTCTTTGCAGTGTGAATCACATGATAGTGATATAAAAACAACAATAAAAAATAGTTAAGCACATTTCATCCCCCGAACTTTGTCATTGTATCTTATTTTGTGTTTAGAATTGCTGTTTAAATTCATTATTTTATTTTAGCATTTGATTGCATTGGGTTTTTGAAAGTAGGAAATGTCATAAAGCAAAATGTCTTAATATAGGCTTTATTTTCCTTGCTTTTGCAATTCATTGTCTTGTATCAACAATAATTTGGTTGGTGTTGATGTGCTTAACTGTAATTTATTATTATCTTTATAATTATGCCTGTTATTTGTTATTTAAAAATATATTATAATTTTAAAGTTTTATTTTTTTTGTCATCCTGGACCACAAACCTAGTCACAAGTGTCCATTGTTTTGTAATTTAGATTTATATATTACCTGAAAGTTGAAAAAAATAAGTTTTCCTATGATTTATCCTTTCTTAGGATAGGACAATATTTGGCCGCGATGTTAAATAGAATTTGAAAGTCTTGCATCCAAGGGTTGAAAAAAGTCTAAATTCTGAGAATATTTTTTTCAGTTGTCTAAATTAAGTGCTTAGCAATGCACATTACTAGTTTTGTAATATTTGCAGTAGGAAATTTACAAATTATCTTAATGGAACACAATCTTTACGTAGCAGTCAAGTGAATTTTGATGTTAAAAAAGAAAAATTAGGGACGAGGAGAGCAGGGAACGAAAGTAACGTGGGTTGAAAGCAACAAAGGGATTTTCTCGAAGACTTGACAACATTTGCTTTCCAGGCTACAACAGCACATTCCGCATGCAATCCTTGGAGCTACCAAATATTATTTGATTTTTGGTACTGTGTCCCACAGTTAGCTCCAAATTTCAGTTTTTGAGTGCAGAAAGTAAATGAATGCAGAGTTTTTTTTTTTTTGTTTATTTTCACTTTTCAAGTGTCACGCCAGTGATCAATCTATAGGTTATTTAGTGCAATAACACATTCTTAAGTTTGCAATGTCTTGAGTTTTTCAGTTTAAAAGTAAATCAGGTTTAATGGCAAGAGTTCCTGTGGGGACAATAGTAACACTGTTATTTATGTCTCACTGCTAATAGCCAAACCTTGTTTTTTCAGTTTGCAGTATTTAGATTCAGATGTTGAATTAAGATGTAAAATGAATGCATATTGCCAATAATAATAAAAAAATATTCGAATTTTCTTTTAACATTTTGCATTGTTGGATTGCTTTTGAAACATTTGATGAAAGTAAAATTTTGAATTAAAGTTTCAAAGTTTAGTATTAAAGTTGCAGTTTAATATTTTTTTTTTCAAAAATAAAGGACAAAATATGTTTGCAGTTAACAATAATAAGTCATAGTCAGATATATTTAAAATAAACAAGATTAAGTCAGTAAATCTAGCAAATATTGTTGTGTCCCACCCGTGTGTTACTTTCGTCCCTACTGACCGGGTCAAAAGTAACAATGTGCAATTTATGTTTAAAGTGAAATTCATTTGAAGTTGTTCTAAATTTGTTCAAAATACCACTCGGTATTGATAGACCACACTTGTGAGTTAGTAATCACAGCAAATATACATTTCTGTCGAAAACAACATCTTTTAAAAACAGGTTTTTATCATCCCCACTCTCCCCTTTGGTAAAAATATACCTGTGCAACATAAGACTGGATTCCAGTGTCTCATATTATTTTATTCAGTTGCATTACTTTGTACTGATGAAGATATTTCGAAGGATATTGCTAAGGCATAATAAAATTGGCCTTTTTCTTCATTAAAATTTTTTTTATTATTTATATTTATATTTTATATTTTATTAACTTGGACATTTCTCGTAAGATTCAGGCAAAATAAGCATACACTGAGTCAGTTCAATGATTCAGTCGCATTATATTATAACTGCTGATATTTGAGCATGTAGTCTACATCAGACAGTCTGTGGGCATCTAAAGATAGTACTGTGGTCAATCAGATCCAGGTTTGCACTTATCAGTTTGTTTTCCTGGCACCTCTGTAAAAGGACAGCTTTCAAAGCTCTCTTGGTATCACTATGCCCATAGGGCTGATTAGATACTGACAAGAGAGCCCTCTTAACTGGATAATGAGAAAGAGGGTTTCGTTTGATCTATTTTGGCAATTTGCAACGAATGGGGGCTGTAAATGAAAGACTGTTTATTAGCTCTTTTATGACTTCAATTAAACATTTGTGCTTTAAAAAAAATCTAATTCAACTTTGCCACCCAATTTTTTTCTTTTAAGCCATCTGCCTTTGCTCTTAGTCAAAATGCAGTTCCATCAAGTACAATATTAAAGTTTATGTGAAATTAAAATGTATGTTTATTTTGCAGGCGCACTTTCTTATTCTTAAAGTAAACAATTAATCAGTGCAAGTTAAGTTTGTTTTGTAGTTTGCTATGTGGGAATGATGTGCAAAAAGAAAGCCCCGCCCCTACTCAATATTCTGAGATTCATCAACATACTAAAATAAAAGTCTCAGCAGCTACCGGTTCACACAGACTTTATAAGTAATGGTTTATTGGCAGTAATGATGCCATGAAGATTGTTTAACCCTATGAGACCCAAATATAGGAAAAAAACTTGCACATTTTTTTATTGAGATATTGTTTAGGAGGCCTTTGTTGTAGGAATTAAAGATTTTTCACATTTTTTTTACATTTTGGTAAAGTTTTTAGGAAAAAGTTGGAACATTGCAACATTGAGCTTAGTTGTGAGCAGAATGTCTGTATTTGTACTCACTTTGTCTGAACAGGTATACAAAGGGTTATTTACTTATTTAGCCCAATATCAGTATATATCATAAGTAATAATCGCTCAACAATCATATTTTTTATGAATAAGCATTTATTAATAAAAATATTTGGTCACATTCAGTGTGGATTGAATGTGTTTACTTGCAGCAATAGTCCCGAAGACAGTCCTTTATATCTGAAAATCACAGGTGACACAGGTGAAGTAGTTGTCTGTGTAGATCTTGTAGTTTTGACCCTTTGGAAATGTGGAGGCGAGCTTCATCACAATATCACCTGACAGCCCAAGTTTGGCTTGTGGTATTCCATCTACACTCCATTGCTACACATCAAAATCACAGAGCATGCCAAAGATTCCAGTTCTCTGCCACAGTTTGAAGCCCCACACATATATTGTTTGTTACTGAATCTACCCTTGAAAGGAATCATCATTTCATCCACAGAGTTGTGCTCTTCAGGTTCCACCTGCAGGCATCTCTCTCTAAATTAATTTAGCCACAGTCTGAGTTTCCAGAGTTCGTCCTTCTTTTTCATCTCTGCCACAATCAAGTTGTTTATAAAGTGTAATGAAGTCAACAGAGATGTTATGGCACACCACATGAGAAACAAGGGTGTACCATGTTCAAAAAAATGGAAAGCTATATATTAGGGCAGCATGATATTGGAAAAATCTGACATTGCTATATTTAGTTATTCTGCGATTTATATGTTGCGATATGAATATAATTTCATCAGATGATTTGAATAGCTCTATATTTCATTCATTTAAATTGACTTGGCTGATAAACTGTTTTATATATAAT
This sequence comes from Danio aesculapii, assembly GCF_903798145.1. NCBI lineage: Eukaryota > Metazoa > Chordata > Actinopteri > Cypriniformes > Danionidae > Danio > Danio aesculapii. The sequence goes on along the minus strand of NC_079451.1, from coordinate 41,024,211 downwards.
AAATTACAAACATATATAAATATTCATTCATTCATTCATTCATTTTCTTTTTTAGCTTAGTCCCTTTATTTATCTGGGTTCGCCACAGTGGAATGAACCACCAACTTATCCAGCATATGTTTTTTACGCAGCGGATGCCCTTCCAGCAAAAAAATAAATATGACAGCAAAAATACAAGTTAAATAAACAGTGCTCTATGGTTTTCTAGGGAGTCCAACAGTATTCAAATAAAGCAATGTAACAATTAAACGTAAAGTAACACTGTTATTATTGTATAAATAATGCCATGCAATGATATAAAAATAATATTTAATCTTTTGATCTTTAGTAAATAATATAATCCTGCGATGTGACTAAAGTGGAGACATTGCGATATAACGTTCAGCCCTAGATTATTAATATGTCCTTCACACTAAGAAATAAATATATTTTTAAGAACTTTCAGGAACCAAAAATGATAGCATTGCTTTAAAAACCCTCTTTTGAAAGCTTTATTTCTTTGCCATCTCTAAAGCCATTCAAATCTCAAAATATATCCTCATTTGTGCCTTTTAATTCTGTCACGTCATGTTTGATGCTGTTTCGTCCTTAGTATTTTGTAGCTGTTATTTTGTGCCTTTTGTTCTGGTATGTCAAGAGGGTTTAAGCAAAGCTGCCTGTAAAAGGAAAGTTCCTGGCCCTTGACCCGGGCTTTCTGAAGATGTGGCAGTGGTTGTGAAGCCTGTGGCGGTGCCTGTCAGTCTCGACCTCATTCAGACCTCACGCAGACAGACTGACCTGGCTTATTTACATCAAAAGAGAAACTTCCTCCAGTGGTGTTCAGGACTAGGCTTAGGACTGTTTAAGGTTCTGATGGTATGATAACCTTGGATAAAAATATTACTGTATCACGGTATTGTGATAATTGCTTTAAAATATGTTCTTATTAAATGTCTGAGTAAAAACATCAAATTTTTCCCCATTGAAGACAACATATTTTATTTGGCACAGTAAACATGTTAGCTTAAATATTTCGCCACTGCACTGTTCAGGTCTATAACATGCTTGATTGTTGGTTTATAAGCTATTTGTTTTTAAAATGTTTCCTGAATCGTTGGCTGACCAGTAGCTTTTGCAACCCAGGCTCATTCTGAATACGTACCCCTATATACATTTCTGGAGAGCGACAAATATGTCACAGGAGGTACGTTTTTTGCAGTTTTTGTTTTCTCGAATACTTGTATGCTTTTTGAGATCTCAAATTTCTCTCACGAGTGCTATTCACGCCTGCTCTTCCTGCATAAATCTACCAGAGGCCTCTAGCAACTAACTGACTGAGCAACTGCCAGAACCCCCACCCACCCCTTTCCCTAAACCCAACTGATAGTGTTTTCAAAATCACTGATTGACCAACGCTCACCCACTTCCCTAAACCCAACTGATAGTGTTTTCAAAAGCACCGATTGACCAGCGCTCACCCATTTCCCTAAACCCAACCGATAGTGTTTTTAAAGCACCGATTGACCAGCACTCACCCACTTCCCACCAATTGACCAGCGCTCACCCACTTCCCTAAACCCAACCGATAGTGTTTTCAAAAGCACCGATTGACCAGCGCTCACCCACTTCCCTAATCCCAACCGCTAGTGTTTTCAAAAGCACCGATTGACCAGCACTCACCCACTTCCATAAACCCAACCGACAGTGTTTTCAAAAGCACCGATTGACCAGCGACCACCCACTTCCCTAATCCCAACCGCTAGTGTTTTCAAAAGTACCGATTGACCAGCACTCACCCACTTCCATAAACCCAACCGACAGTGTTTTCAAAAGCACAGATTGACCAGCGACCACCCACTTCCCTAAACCCAACCGATAGTGTTTTCAAAAGCACCGATTGACCAGCGCTCACCCACTTCCCTAATCCCAACCGACAGTGTTTTCAAAAGCACCAATTGACCAGCGACCACCCACTTCCCTAAACCCAACCGATAGTGTTTTCAAAAGCACCGATTGACCAGTGCTCACCCACTTCCCTAAACCCAACCGACAGTGATTTCAAAAGCACCGATGGACCAGCACTCACCTACTTCCCTAATCCCAACCGACAGTGATTTCAAAAGCACCGATTGACCAGCACTCACCCACTTCCCTAATCCCAACCGGCAGTGATTTCAAAAGCACCGATTAACCAGCGCCCACCCACTTCCGTGAACTCAACTGAAAGGGTTTTTAAAAGCACTGATTGACCCACTCCCCCAATTCCCTAAACCCATCCATCAGTGTTTTCAAAAGGACCGATTGACCCACCCACCCATTCCTTAAAACCCAACAAATAGTGTTGAAAAAAGAAAAACCTTCGCGCCGGCCTGATTTGAAAAAAAAATAGATATTTATTTATTTTTACCACGTTTTTAGATTTTACTGCATTGTCACCCTGTTATTTACTTGTTTAGATTACTTTTTGGCTTTGTTTTTGTCTTACCCACTTTCTGGAACCATTCTTCGCCGGATTCAAACCTCGTCGTCATGGTCAACTCCGCTCCACATCACAAGTCCTCCGGACTACGTGGCGAATCACTGGACAAACTGGTAAAAGCTGAAAAGCCATCCCTACGGAGGTAAGCGGTCAGCTGGTGAGCACAAAAAGAAACGGCATCATACCGCCCCATATCATTAATTTTAAAGATGAAATGCAGCCATACGTAGTTTTGGCTACATAAATTGCGATCTCCACAAATGTACAGGCCTGTATATAGGGCTACTTTTTCAGAATGAGCCTGCGTTGCATTTTTGACATGGAGGGTTCTTTTCTACTGGAGATACTGTCGCCTTAAAAACCTGAATACAGTAATTGTAAAAAAAAAAACACTTACATATACCTAAACACAGTTAAACAAAAAATTTAAGCAGTTTCAAAAAACCTTGACTTTTCCAAACCATGGTAAACCTTAAAACCGGTTATCATCTCATGCCTAATCAAGACTCCAAAAAAGCACACACACACACACACACACACACACACACACACACGCACACGCACACACGCACACATGCACACACACACACACACACACACACACACACACACACACACACCTCTGATATGCAAAGAGCTTCCTGTGAACAAGTTTGTGTTTGACAAGGGAAGCAGTTAGTGAATATTAATGGCTGCTCGGACATGCCAAAATGTCTGTCTAAAATGATTGCTTCTGGAAGTCAAGCTCAAATGGGATTGTATCACATCCTCCAGCTTGGCTTCTTGTGAGCGGTTGGATTTGAAGCAACCATTCCAGTTCAGTTCCCTTCAGAAATGAAAACTCCTTTATGAGAAGTTATAAGAAGTTAGCTAGCTTTCCATTAAAGTGATAGTGCATAAACTGATAAATCATGAGCCATCATTTACTCATCCTGACCTTTACTTGTTCCAAAACTATTTGAGTTTATTTCTTCTGTTGAACACAAAGGAAGATATACTGACAAATACTGAAAGAAATCAACCATTGAATCCGTCCGAAATCACCCACTACTCAAGTATTTGTGACATTTGAGTTTGAATTTACTACATGACCATTAGAAAAATGTTTTATATGCAGTATAGTATGAATATAATTGATATGAATGGAACCAGGATGTACTATATCCGCCATTTGTCATTATCACATGACCTACCCCCATCAGTTGTCAGTTCACTCCCATTCATGAATTCTGTCGCGGTGCATCATGGAATAGCGTAGCGCTCATAGAATGGGTACTTCAGAATATCGCTGGAAGTAGTAGGTCATTCGGGTACTTCTTGCATACTGTTTTTTAAATACTATAAATTTTGACATACTACTCAGCTTGCATACTGTTTTTTGAATACTATGAATTCTAACATACTACTTAGCTCAAGCTCGTATACTTTTTTTTCGAATACTATGAATTCTGGCATACTACAAAACTCACATACTGTTTTTCGAATACTATAAATTCTGACATACTACTCAGCTTGCATACTGCTTTTTGAATACACTGTATTCTGACATACTACTCCGCTCATATACTGTTTTTCGAATACTATAAATTCTGACATACTACTCAGCTCGCATACTGTTTTTCAAATACTATGAATGATAACATGAAATATTTGTGTGGAAGTTGTTTACAGTATGTGAGTAAATGGAGAGGAAATGTTTATTTTGGGAACAAACTATACATTTAATATATAAATATCTGGTTTTACAAACATTCCATTGCAAATATTATGTAGGGTAATACATAGATCCACATGGAATCTGCGTGCACACAAATTCTTTTTGATTGTATATGTAAATGTGTACAAATATTTATTGTTTTTATATTCATTTTAGTAATATTACTGAATAATTTGTCCTTTGGCTTATTCCCTGATTTATTAGGCGTCACCACATCGGAATGAACTGCCAACTATTCCAGTAAATCCAACACATGCTATTGAATAATATGTGAAGGTTTATGATTCATGTCCAATGCAATGCAATCTTTTCTTAGTAGATTCATTTAAATTCAATTTATGTTTGTTTATTTATTTAGCGCTTTTTACAGAATGTGTTATTATATATTATTTATATAGCGCTTTTTTTTGTAGATTGTGTCAAAGCAGCTTAACATAGTTCTAGTAAAGTCCAGATTTCAGAGTTGAAGTTCAGTTTAGTTCAGTTCAGTGTGGTTTAATTTTCACTGCTGAAAGTTCAAACACAGAAGAGCAAATCCACCGAAGAGCAGCTCCACAAGTCCCGATACGAGCAAGCCAGTGGCAACAGTGTTGAGGAAAAAACTCTGACCGGTCTGTCTGTCTGTCTGTCTGTCTGTCTGTCTGTCTGTCTGTCTGTCTGTCTTTCTATTTATCTATCTATCGATCTATCTATCGATCTATCTGTCTATCTGAACGCATTAGTCCTCTTTTTGAATTTGCCACTATGCTGATGCAAAGAAGTTTGTAGCTCTGCCCTCTTTTGAAAGATTTAAATCATTTAAATTTAAAGTGACAGTCATCAAAACAGGTGCATTAAAAACTGTTTTAACTTACAGTTTCTTGCCTGCACTAACCCTAAAATACAAAGATATCTCAGAGATTTGATTGTCCAGGGAACATATAAAATCCTAAAAGGCCATGAATATCTTCGAGGAGGCTTCTCTCCTGGCCCTTTCCAAGCCACATCTGTGGTACGTCTGTTCGTAAGGCATGTTTCTTCTTCTTTTTCTTTAGTTCAGATCCAAGCTGAGATGCCGCAGATGTGCTGCTGTGGTCAAACCCCTGCAGAAAGTGCTTTCCTGTAACGGCAGCGAGTTACAGTATAACCACAGGAAAACATTTCTCCCACGAGCTTGTCCTTCCAGCATCGAACATGTGGCTCGTTCGGTAAAAGGAATGACCTGTAGTCTGTTAGTGCACTACTTATAAGGGTAATCACAACAGGACGGCATATCTAAAAATCAGTATGAGAACCTAAATTGGATGTGAACACCAAGAATATGTAAATATTGTGCCGAGCAGATAAGAGTAGGGTTAATGGGACATCTGTTGGTGCTGGTGTTGGATGTTGTGGAGGCTGAGGTCTCGTTGCTTATTCTGGCACCGTGTGTGATTTATTATTTTTTTTCCTAGCCCCGCTGTATTTAAGGCACACATGAAAAAAAAAGCATTTAGTTTCAGATATTTAATTCATTCTGGAAGAATTTGAGTCGCAAAGGGAACTTATAGACATCTGTCTCTTTTTTGTGTACTCCAGATCAAATAAAGCCTGGCTTTTTTCCTTTCCTTCCTGTAGCACATGATTATCAATCATAGCTGCTGAAGTGCATATTTCTTTACAGCTTCTCTCATGCGTTCTTTTATCCCAGCAGCTAATATTTGGAGACAACTAAGCCATTCATAGGTTGATTTCTCTAGGAAGAGGCATTGTCATCATGTGACCTTAAAGCCATATCAGTGTTCTGCAGTGTTTATGAAGATGATACAATCTCCCTGTTGACTTTACTAGAGTGTATGTTTAAAATGTATTATAATTGCATTATAATATAATTAGAATAATCTACACTTTTATTACCACTATTAATAGCCCTATAAACAAGAGACAGTAGATACTGTATGTATGTATGCATGTATGTATATATGATCTATCTATCTATCTATCTATCTATCTATCTATCTATCTATCTATCTATCTATCTATCTATCTGTCTGTCTGTCTGTCTGTCTGTCTGTCTGTCTGTCTGTCTGTCTGTCTGTCTGTCTGTCTGTCTGTCTGTCTGTCTGTCTGTCTGTCTGTCTGTCTGTCTGTCTGTCTGACGTTCCATCCATCTATCCATCCATCCGTACAGTTTTATCATCCATCCATCCATCCATCCATCCATCCATCCATCCATCCATCCATCCATCCATCCATCCATCCATCCATCCATCCATCCATCCATCCATCCATCCATCCATCCATCCATCCATCCATCCATCCATCCATCCATCCATCCATCCAACATTCTATCTATCGTTATATTTATCTATCTAACATTCTGTCTATCGTTATATTTATCTATCTAACATTCTGTCTATCGTTATATTTATCTATCTAACATCCTGTCTATCGTTATATTTATCTATCTAACATCCTGTCTATCGTTATATTTATCTATCTAACATCCTGTCTATCGTTATATTTATCTATCTAACATCCTATCTGTCTGTCTGTCTGTCTGTCTGTCTGTCTGTCTGTCTGTCTATCATTAAATCTATCCATCTATCGTTATATTTATCGTTATATCTATCTATCTATCTATCTGTCCGTCTGTCCATAAGCAGTTTGCTTTAAAGGTGCTATATATAAAAATAGATAATGTTGTTGTTGTTGTTGTTTTTAAGCCTAAGTTTAAGATCTATCACTATGTGCTAGTCTACATCATCTATTAGACATCCAGTACAGTACAATATTTGCACTTCCAAGATAGCATAAGAAACATTTTTAGTCTTTAAAGTTGTATAATCATGCTCTGTGTTCATTTGTGTACAACAGTCTCATCTTAAACTCCTGTGCTGGAACAAACTGCCTCATCATTTGCACAAACAAACGTAACGAGGGCTGTTTCCACATGATACAGCATGACTGCATTATGTTTGTAAACGGAGGTGGAAACCACTGGCAACAACAACATGAATCTAATCCATGCTATGCCTAACAATATCGGCACTGTGCCTGTGGCTGAGTTTTGATATTGCCTGTCAGTATCAGTGTTTTTGTGTGGACACAGTTGGGCTGGATGTGGGAGTAACCCATGCATTCCGGCCAGGTGGATCTTGGACAGTCGGCTAAGCTTGTGTCCTGTCCCGTGGAGAAACAAATAAGCAAGGCTGTAAAAACAGGCGGCCCGTGCAGCCACAGCTGCTCTGACCACTTCCTGTGGAGGAGGTCAAAGGTCATCAGGGTCAGAAAGGTTACTTTCAATATGTATTTCACTAGACATTACAGAATACATTGTTAATGTTGCTAATGTTAAAGTGTTTACTAACATGAACAATCTATAAACCAGACATTTATTGAAGTATTAGTTAATGAAAATAAAGTTGTTCAATGTTCGTTCATATTAACTCACAGTGCGTTAACATTAACAAGTACAAATTGGGATTTTATTATTACTGCATTAGTAAATGTTGAACTATGAGTAATAACTGCTGAACAAGTATTGTTTACTAGTTCATGCTAGTAAATACATTAACATTATCTAATGAAAGCATATTTTAAAGTGAGACCAATACGTTCTTCAAAAAGTATTTTGTAACGTGTTTCATTAGATTATTCAAGTTTAGTAACTTGATATCCACAAAATATTGGACTTTTGGCTTTTAAAATTTTCATTATATTTCTGTAAGTAAAAATGCTGTAATACTCAAGAAGGCACAACACAGGCTCATTGGGAATGTGTGCCCAGGGTTACATATTTGAGAACCATGAAATATGTGTTTAAATTAGTGATGGGATGTTTGGATCTTTTCCACAAATCGTGTCTTTTAAATAGTTTGTTTCAATGAACCACTTTAAAAAAGCCTTTAACATCTTGGTTTACTCACACTGCAGCTTAATTTGTTGTCCAAGTTTGGTTCAGTCTGTACTATGCCTCAGTGTCAGTCAGACCAGGCTATTATGTACTGTTTGTGTTCGGTTCACCACCTGCTGAATCATGCATGCGCAGAATTATCAGTTTACCGGTTCTCAATTTGAGCTCAGTGTACTGTTCTGGTAACAGCTCTTGTCTAGTAATTGGTTTGTTTCGAGTCAGAGAGGGAGTGTCAGGCATGTTAAAAAGTAAGTAATTTGTCTTTACTGGAGACGCGAACTGTTTCAAACTTTTCAGTTCAATTTGGTGAACTAGTTCGACCAGTTCTCTTAGAAGATCCAGTAAAAAGAACGACTTGTTCGGGAGTCTGCCATCACTAGTGTAAAGGAACACTACAGGGCAGTATGGTTCTATTTTGTGCTATCATTGACTGCTTAAAGGTGCAGTAGGTGATCTGCCAAAATTCTAACCAGTTAGCATAATATCTTTAAAACACAGTCTCACCCCTGCTGTCCAAAGCCATGCCTCCTGAAATCACAAACGTGTGCACATTATACAGTAGATGACAGCAGAGTTGAACATTGAGTATTTTTACATGGGCAACAATACTTTAATACAATTTTAAGACGATTAAGAAAAATGATTAAGAGTCTACCATATAAACAGCGTTTTTTTTTTTGTTTTGTTTTTTACGACACACACACACACATCACGAAATGCGGAAGTTTTCTATTCGGTGTGCGGTACCAAATTCCATTAACAACACTCTTTCACCAGTCCTTACTTTATATTCGCGTCAAATACCCTAGTCTGTCATGGGGGCATGAATGAAATGTTCATGAGTGAAAGTGCTGAACTGCAGTTAAAGTTGGAAAATTAAAAGATGAAACACCAAAATTACATGAAACTCTGCAGGAAACGTGAATAGCCTGGTGACGCAACATTCAAAAAGCACTTCACGTAACACCTTAATTATATTATTGTCGAATTCAGATTAATGCAAATAACTAGATTACAGATGTCCATGTCCATGTAAATGTAGTCAGTAGTGCCTTCAAAGTAAGTGAAAGATCGAGAAGGGCATCATGCTGATTTGATTCAGAAGGGCACTTTTTTGTCAGACGGCTCACCGGTTTTACTTTCATTCATTCACCGTCATTCATTTTAAAAAGCACCCGGTCCATTTTATTTGTATATATTTTACTAGAACGCATTAACTCTACAGGTGCCTGATAGTTAGCTGTGGAGCTAACGTTAATCATATTCCCTCTAGTGAATGCATAAAAATCGTCATCATAATTTACTCGAGTGCCCCCCTTAATAGGTGCTGGCGCCCCCCTTCTGGGGGACGCGCCCCACAGTTTGAAAACCCCTGCACTATATCATGTCATTCGACAGTTAGAAAACGTTATAGTACTTTATGAAACTACAATTCCCAATAAGAAACTGTATCATATGTAGCACGTTTTCAGTTGTGTAGCAAGCAAAACTTGTCATAATGTGGAATATGTCATGCTTAGTGGTTGGCCGGCGGCATTATTACGAATTACACTTATTACTAAGTCATACTTACATGCTATTTCAGACCGTTACCATGGTAAACAATATAGGGAGCGAGTCACAGGCTGTCATTGTTCAAAAATGAACCAATGTGAATATAAAACCAAGTTGACCCCAGTAAAGCAGGCTAGGCGGAATAGCGCTATTTACTTATGTTTTGTTGTTAAACTAAATAATCTACATCATCACTGCTGTAAAATGTCACTTATGAAACTGAAAAAAGTCACATCAATCTGTCGCCAGAAGATTTCAGTGGCTGAAAAACACTTCTGTGCATATAAGCCCATGTAACAACACAATCAGCATCAGCTTTACCTGACTGAAATAGTTTTAAAAGATAACACATTACCTGTCTAAAAGAAATACTTCAGCCATGGTGTCATACTTCCTCCAGCATGCAAAACTAACTCCAATATTGATTCAGAATTTTAAAAAGTTTTGATTCAGCATTTGATTTTACTGCGATTGTGTCTTGTTTGCACATGAACACGTGGCACACATGTACGCGCCAATGGCGGATCTGCATGAACAGAGATGCGCAGTTGTACAAATCTACATTTATTGATAAACAGTTTGGGCTACTTATCAGAATTATGGGATGTCAGACTGACACTATTTAATTGAACATTTTTTAGTCTTATGCCTTACCCAGAATATAAAAATACATATAAACACATTTAGATCATTTACTTTAATCAGTACTATTAGAATGTGAAGAGACTTTCAACCAGCACAACGAAACATGTTTCTGAAGACAATCACCTACTGCACCTTTAACTTCATATAGACAACTTTTCTGGCATGACCAGTTAGCTAGGTAGCTTGTCATGTATGGCTTCAGACTTAGGACGCAAAGTTGACCAGGGTTTGAGTCTAGCAAATGTTGGTTTCAGAAACCAGTTAAAAATGTTTTTAAAAACATTACTGTAAAATTATGATAAAAGCCGTTGCCGCTTTTCTATTCTAGCTTGCTTTTGAAAACACTATGTGTTGGGTTTAGAGAAGGGGTGGGTGTAGTTGATAAGCTGACAGTCTTCTCTCTCACAGACCTGCATGAGAAGAATGTTGAGATTGATGTACACAGCGAATATACAGAAATGTACCTTGTAAGAAAAAAGTAACCTATTTGAGATTCTCAGAAATGTACATTTGGGGATGATGGGTACATTGTACATATTTTGTTTATACTGGGAAATGTGAGTATAAGATGATTAAGAAACAAATGCATAAATCATCCTGTTCATCACTTTACACCCCATGCTCAATGCATTAACTTAGCACAAAATAAATTGTGTTATATACAATAACAGAAAAAGTACTAGTGGCTCATTACAGTTTTTATACTGTAATTTACATGACCAACACAAGACAATGTACAACTTCAAACTATAAAAATGACAATAAAAATAAAAATTTTAAATGTTTCAGAACGAAAAGTGGTCAGAGAAGATTAAGTACGCATTATGCTAATCGAAAGCATAAAAAGAATGAAACACAAATACAGAAAATTGTTAATTGTTATATTTTATGATATAGTTTACTGTGTAATTGCATGTATTCTGTAGCTCTCTAATACTGAACTCCAAAGGTCAGACTGGTACACGGCCAAGGCCACACGAAGGGTCATTCTTTGGGGAAGATGTGTGGGTAAAGGCCAGAAAGAAAGAAGCACTGAAAAAAGTAAAGCGTGTGATGATTGAGTCTTTGTGTGGAAGCACAGGAAGTGAAAATGGCCAGGCTATTAAGTGAAACAAGAGGGAGTTTTGATGTCATTGTGTGCTTTTTTGTGGACTTCAATTTCAAACGGATTCCTTCACTGAGAATCATGTTTTCTCGTTCATCTCAGTTGCACATACTGCACACCGTCCCCTTCTTTATTTGTGTAACTCGATAGTGTGTTTCATTATGCTTTTCAATGTCTAGTATGCAGAGGCACGGTACTGATGGATGTGTAATTGCATTGTATAATCTCCAAAACCACAATTATCATTTCTGTGAGGAGTTGTTCAGCCACAAATGAAAGTTCTGTCATCGTTTACTCGCTCTCATGTCATTCCAGACTCATATGACAGAGTCTGTTAAGCTCCAAAAAGGACAAAAACAAGACACTGCCTAAGTAGCTCATGACTTTTTTTACTGTATTATTAGTCTTTGTTAGTTTTGTGTGGAAAAACTTACTGAAATATGAGTTGTTTTTCTTCCCATCTGCTATTTAATCTTAATACAAACACAAATGAGATTTGCGGAGTTACATTGGAGCAGAGGATTATAAGTGGAAAACTCAATCCTATAGGCTCATTGGAAATCCTTGCCTCTGGCGACTTTGACACAAAATAATATTATGTTGCTTTGCGAATGTTATGTGATTGAAATATTCAATGAGTAGTGTATAAAGTAGAACCTTGAATCAGAAAAAGTTGGGACAGTATAGAAAAAAAAGAAAGAAGTGATTTCTAAGATGTTTAGGTAGAGAGGAGACAGGTCGGGACTGCTGGCAGGCCAGTCAAGTAACCGCATCCTCTTACACACATTTGGTGGTAAATTGGTGATCCTCTGCCCATTTCTCAACACTTAAAAGACATTTAGGGTTTAAAGACACCAAGTGATTGAAGTGTTTCAAGTGTAATTTTGTCCCATTCCTCCTGCAAACAAGTCTTAAGGTGGGCAACAGCATGGGGTCTTCGTTGTTGCATTGTGCACTTCAAAATGCACCACACATTCTCTATTGGAGACAGGTTGGGACTGGAGGCAAGCCAGTCAAGTAACTGTGTCTTTGTTGGCAAACTGGCGATCCTCAGCCCATTTTTGGTCCTAAAGGACTAAACCTTTCTTGGATGCTGCTTTCATACCAAATCATAATTGCAATCTGTTGACATAACCTGTTTCAAATCACATCATTATTTAACCAGTTTACTTGATTACTAGCCTTAAATTGCTAGCTTTTTAAAAGAAAATTGTTGCAAGAACCAAAGTTGGAATACGTGTTTATTTTGAAATAAACAATAATAATCAGGAGGAACATTAAATAATTAAATAATGTTTGTTTTATTGTCTGCAGTGAAAGTCAAAGTAAATTTAGAAATCACTACTTTCCTTTCTTTGTTTGTGTCTTCCATACTCTCCCAACTTTTTCTGATTTGGGGTTGTATATTCAATTTTGTTGTATGTACAGTATATTCCTGTGAACTGGTACTAAAACGTTAATCGTGTTTGTGTATAACATATTACACTAAACGCTACCCTAAATCTTTCTAATAGTGTTAAGGTATACAAACAAGAGATCAAATACATTTGCTGATGCTATTTAAGTCTTTTAATTTTTGTTGACTCAAGTTTGACTTGAATTTTTTTTAATACTGCTGAGAAAGTTTAATGCATCAGAAAAACCATACATCTGGTGCTTATTAAGTGATCCAAATGTCAAAATGTATTTGTTTATAAAAATTGCACTTTGGTAAAATTAGTTTGGTAAAATGTTTAATTTGCCAAAATGTAGAGACATTTTTTTCCAGTAAACCTCGGTTGGAAAAACTGCTTCTGTGAGATCTGATCCTTACACATGTGTTATAAGACATGAAGTATAATGCAAAGCTATTTATAGGCACCTTTCATGAGACTCGGCTTTGCCTTCCAAGCAAAAATAACAATAAACAAGACATCACAAATAGCTCACGCCAGTTAAAAGTGCATTAAAATCCAGGCTCAATAATTATCAGGTCATAAAAAGACTTTGTCAGATTAGATTTAGTGCCTACTCGGAGGAATTCAGTTTAACTCTGGCTTTTAGGAAATTACCCAAGACAAAGTGGGACCAAGAAGGTGGAAATTAACCACTTGAGGTCTTTGAAGACAGATAGAGATGAGCATTATCAGTGTAGCAATAAAATAGTTGCAATGAATTTCCTAATATAAGATATTTGAAAAAAAGATAATAAGTAATAATGGACCCAAAACAGAGCCTTAGGGAACACCAGTGTTAACTGCACATATTTTTAATCGTACATTTTAAAGATGTTCACTTTGCTCATATCTTGCTGCTTTTCATCTATTTCTCAGATATTGCTTGTCTTTTTGATTATGATTCTTTGATGATGATTATTTTGATGATTCTTTCGATTTTTTTTTTTTCTTTTTTTTTCTTTTGATAGATTCTTTTGATTCTTTGATGATGACTCTTTGATGATGATTCTTTTAATTATTTGATGATGATTCTTTCAATTCTTGGATAATGATTCTTTTGATTCTTTTATGACTCTTGATTATTTGATTATTGTGTTGATTGTTTCAATTCTTAGATAATGATTCTTTGCTGATTCTTTGAAGATTCGTTTGATTCTTTGATGATGATTCTTTTGATTCTTTGATGATTATTTCGTTTTTTTTTCAATGCTTTGATAATGATTCTTTTGATTATTTGATGATGATTCTTTGATTATTTCGTTGATTTTTTAAAAAATGCTTTGATAATGATTCTTTTGATTATTTGATGATGATTCTTTTAATTCTTTGATTATTCTTTTCATTCTTTGATTCTATTGTGGATGATTCTTTCAATTCTTTGATAGATTCTTTGATGATAATTCTTTTGATTCTTTGATTCTTTTGGTGATGATTCTTTCAATTTCTTTGATAATGATTCTTTAAATTCTTTAATTATTTTGTTGATTCTTTGATTTAGATTCTTTAATGTCTATTTGCCAAAACTGTTGCCACTCTGAGATTTTTTCAAATGTTGAGGACAAACTTTATGGTCGCTTGAAAAAGCCTGTTGGTAGTAGTTTATTTAGATTGAAAAAGTATCAAGTTGGCTAAACTAATGTTTAAGATCTCTGCAGTCAACAATGTAATCACTTTAAAGACTGTAGCAAGCCAGATCCATGTGTCTGTGGCATACCTGTGAACCCTCCCGTTTTTTCCGGGATTCTCCCGTATTTTACAGTTCTATCTTGTAATCATCCCATAAAGGTATTTTAATTTTATTTTAAGGAAGGGTGGAAAATAAACATTAAAAAGCCGAGCTTCCCTATACACAACCCATATTGCCGAACCACTAGGGGCCGCCCCTTGCTCTTAAATGTGAATCTGTTATGTGCTTCGCTTTGGTTTAGGCATGAAAACACTTTGAAATAAATATAAAAACGGCGGGATTCCCTTTCCTTTTCATTACAGGTGCCGTCTCCCCTTCATATGCAATCCTCAAAAGTCATATAGTGGTGCATGACTGTCAGCAGACGCGCTCCATAGTGATAAATAGACGCTGTTTCCCAAACAGATTCTGTACACGCGATTTGAAGCGGAGCGAAAGTCTGGGTTTTGGGTGCGTGTTTAAACAGACATATACACATAATTAATAATAATAATAACATCTAAAGATGTCGATCTTGGTGGATTTTTTTCAAACACAACTAATTTTGTCCTAAATTAGCATAAAAAGCTAGGAAAGTAATCGAATGCTTTCATTATAACATTAGATGTGTGCATTTTTAAAGCGACACCTGTTATTTAATGTAATCAAATAAAAAAATCTAAATAAATAAGATATTAAGTATTAAGTATTTTTTTATTATGGTGAAGTTATTAATTTTGCTGGGTCAGTGGGAGAAAAAGCTATTATTTTGTTTGTATTCATTGAGCAAATTAATAATGAACATTTTTTTATTTTGCAAATAAAAACTTCCAAAATGGAGCCTCAGTCACATGTAAAATCTTTCCAAGATGCAAAAAAAAGGTTGTTTTGATGGAAAGACCCCAAGCATGTGAGGACAATCAGAAGCTGAAGTCATTCCTGCAAGCATGAGGCGACTATAGCTTTGCATGACGCCACCAACTGCATCTCACACACCATGAGAATATGAATTGTCCAGTCTCTGTTAGTAGCCACTAGCCTCTACATGTGTTAATCATTGTAGTTTTGCCCCATGACTCTGTGTAAACATATCAGTTTCAATCCAGGCTGGCGGGAGAGAAAGCCTCATGGTTTCTAAATGGGTGGAGGACATTGTCTTGGCATTAAATCCAGGATTACAGTTCATGTAAGACCCGTTAAGTCCCTGAATTGAGAAATATCTGAGGTGACACGAGTATATAAGACTTTCCATGAAGCAGGCCAGCACTGAAGGTGATCATACAGTATATAGGGCAACATTTATAGAGAGTCTGGAAAGTTTATGCATATTACTTTAAACTAGCGCTTATAAGTATAAAAGATATTAACACTTTTATTGCAGAAGCATGTGCTAAATTCATCCCAAATTATAGTAAAGACATTTTTAATGTTACGAAAGAATTTGATTTCAAATAAATGCTGTCTTTAATAAATTCTCTCAGATTATAAAGGAATATTGAAAAAAATATACTGTAATAATAAGATTAATATCATTTATTCATTTTCTTTTTGGCTTAGTCCCTTTTTTAATCAGGGGTCGCCACTGTGGAATGAACCTCCAACTTATCCAGCATATGTTTTACGCAGCGGATGCCCTTCCAGCTGCAACCCATCACTGGGAAACATCCATACACACTCATTCACACACATACACTAGAGACAATTTAGCTTACCAATTCACCTGTACCACATGTTTTTGGGACTTGTGTGGGAAATCGGAGCACCCGGAGGAAACCCACGCCAACACAGGGAGAACATGCAAACTCTACACAGAAATGCCAACTGACCTAGCCGAGGCTGGAACCAGTGACCTTCTTGCTGTGAGGCGATTGTGCTACCCACTGCGCCACCACATCGCCCCATTTGCGAAATTATAAATATTTAAAATAAGCATACTTACAAATAAACTGCATAGATGCAAACTAAACAACTAAGCCAAAAAGAAAATACAGCACGTCGGTAGCCATTAGCCTGTCATTGAGCAGAGCAAAAACAGTTGACGTTGTCCATCCACATGTTGGCGACAGAGATAATAAGCCCTTAGAGGAGGAAAAACTCAACTTCAAACTACAGCTGATCAAAACATTATAAAAGTGGTGACATTCTAAGTCGCTCTCTCTCTTTTTTATGTTGTAGTGCTGTATTTATACCATAGTAATTGTAGTGTACTGAGTGTCAGATGGGACTTGCATATCAGGAATGTATGTATCTTGTGTTGGCCATCTGTTTGTTTCTAATGTGTCTCCTGTTTTCGTTACTACAGACTAGTAAAAAGAAAGAAAGAAAGATAGAAGAAATGCCTGCATGTGTTAATCATTTTTCATTATCACAAACACAACAGTAATCTAGTAGTAATTGCATTGCTTTGGCTTTTTCGGGGGGTTAATTATTGTAATATTCCGCTTGTATTCCGTTCAGCCTTATAATCTTAAAATGTGAGCAAAATAACCTGTTTTGTCATTAGACATTATGCAAGAGAATCATTCAAATACTAGCTCTAAAGTGACGTTGGTGAAGTAGCAACGGTTTCTGCTGTTCTGATCAGCTGCAGATGTGAATGACGGAAAAAAAGTAGTTCCTCATACAAAAGGATTTTGAGACTCTCCATATTTGATTTTCTTTTGTATGTACACGATTATGTCGTTATATTAATGCAATATCACACTCAGTGCAATATCCTGGACTGCGAATATTGCATAATGTAATATCATATATATATATATATATATATATATATATATATATATATATATATATATATATATATATATATATACACATACACACACACGCACACACACACGCACACACACACGCACACACACACACACACACACACAGTGTTTCCTCTAGGATTTTTTTTCCAGCTGTGGCTGCAGCCTTTTACACAGATCCATCAACTACCAATGGCGTTATTTCAATGACAAATGCACAAAACTTTTTGCACGCCCTCAAATATATGCTGTTTAAGTGCAGATTTTCTTGTGCGCTCTCAAATAAACGCTGCTGAAGTGTGGTTTAGTGCATTTATGTAACATGTATGTCTCCAACATTTATTAGATTTGCTAGGAATATTTATGAATGTCTCTAATAGACCTACGAACGACATTATTGCATCCTGAAGTAAAGTGAAACGGCTATAAACTCCAGCAAGATAAAGTAATTGCAAGCAAAACCATAGACCTTTATCTATAAATAAAGTAAATTATGGAAACTGTGTTCATCTTAACTGTGATCTTAACATGTCGTATTTGCTGGCCTCACGCATCACGCACCTGTCAGTCAGTCAGCACGTCACCTTAAAGGGTTAAACAAATAGCGCACAGCACTACTACTGGGATTACAGAAATGTTCGCACTGTTATAATTATCTTACCTTTTAATACATTTTAGTGCGATTATAACCCGCTATTAAAAAACAACGACTGAATGATTTGAATGAGAAGCTGTAATGTAGCCAGTGGTGTGGTGCCCCACCACGAAAGAATGAATATAGCGGAAACCATGACATATATATGCATGTACATGTACTGTATAATGTTTCTCAGAAAACTGAATATAATAATGAATTTTTTGATAAATGATAAATATAATTATAGTATAGTATTTAAGTAGTACCCAGTTAGGTAACACTATAATAACTACACACTATAAATAATTTATTAGGCATTAGCAAATAGTTAATTCATTATCTGTTAAGCATTAACTCTACATTAATTAGCGTTAGTAAGCAGTTTATAACTGCAACTACAAATGCTGTATTCTTGACTTACAAACATATTTATAATAAGCTTAATACTTGTACTTTAATACTTTGTTAATGATTTATTTTTCATCACTAAATTAAGTACCGCATTATTTACAAACCAGTTGTATTTAAAAGTAGTTGAGGGTTTTTAGGATAATTCAGAATGAGTTAGTAAATGATTAATAAACTATTGAAATCAACATTTATATGTCTTATTATTCAGGCATATATTAAGGGTTACTATGTATGTTTATAAATGCTTTATTAATTCAACTAGTTTTGTGACCTAATCTAGAGTGAGGACTATTTATGCTTTATAAATCCCTTATAAATGACAAATAAAGGCTCAGTTCAATTCTAAACAGTAAAATTGACATTATTCATTCCTTTTTATTTAAAGATACACAAATAAAACTGTATTTCAAATGAAAAATAAAGATTTGCAACCTTATCTAAAATAAAATTACTGTACAGTTCAAACATTGCATCTTATTATATTGTTAAATTATTATATTGTTGTTGTTGTTTTATCCAGTTTTATGTCGTATTTTGACACTCCTGTTATTCAGCAATGTTTAAAGTTTACAGTAAGTTTATTTTTTAGAAAAGATTGCAAAGATTATTGCTCATTTGATTCTGAGCCTTTATTTGTCATTTATAGGGGATTTATAAAGCATAAATAGTCCCCACTTTAGATTAGGTCACAAAATTGCATGAAGTAGAGTTAATAAAGCATTTATTAACATATTAGTTAACTATTAGTTAATGCCTGAATATTAAGATATATAAATGTTGATTTCAATAGTTTATTAATCATTTACTAACCCATTCTGAATGATCCTAAAAACCCTCAACTACTATTAAATACAGCTGGTTTGTAAATAATGCGATACTTAATTTAGTAATGAAAAGTAAATCATTAACTAAGTAGGAAAATACAATTATTAAGCACATTATAAATGTGCTTATAAGTCAAGAATAGATAATTTGTAGCTGCAGTTATAAACTGCTTACCAACGTTTATTAATGTAGAGTTAATGCTTAACAAATAATGAATTCACTAGATGCTAATGCTAAGTAAATGATTCATAGTGTGTAGTTCTTATAAAGTGTTACCAACAGGGATATTGCATTGTAATATTTAACAATATGATTGTATTTTTGATCAAATACAAAAAAAAAAAAAAAAACGTTATGATTTATGAACAAATTTAAAAGGCGAAGACCGAAACAAGATATTCATCTCTACGCATAATGCAATATCCTTATGGCCATACTATACATGTAAGAGCAGAGACAGGTTTTTAATACATTTTAAACGAGTTAAATTAGTTTCTTCCTGATTAAATTGCTCCCTCGATAACAGACCATTTCTGCAGTCCGTCCTGCTCTATTGTTTTAGCTTCGCTGGAGAAAGTCCAGCAAATGATATCATAGGATTCTGGAGCCTGTTTCACACATGTATATTCATATACTCATTTATTTGAGACGCATTTATCAACACGTAAGTGCCACAGGACTTGGTTGAACATGCCAAATGTGCAGTTGGACAAATTTTTATGTCCATACTGTGAATCCCCTGGGTGGTTCGGCTATTGAGAGTGCATGAAGGCTGATATTCTTTGATTGAATGTTTCTCTGAAAGGCTACAATCATTTGATGTAATTTCTGTCCTGGGAGGAGCAATTACTGCCTTCATTGAGAGAATGATTGGAAAAGAACCGTTTTAAGCAGTCCAGAGGAACAAAGAAATGATTGTATCTTTACACCAGATACTCTACATTGGATTAGGTCACTTTTATAACAGATAATTAGAGAATTATGTGTGTGTATATGAGAAATGAGGACAGAAAAAGAGTGAGTGTGTGAGTTCCATATCATATATACCCATTTATATACAGTGGAACAAAATGCTGTGTCTTGCAGGACCATGGTGCTGCATAAATAAACATAATCATAAATATGAAAACAACACTGGATGTAAGAGCTATTTAAATCCGTAGAGGTATTCTAAGCCTGAAAAAAAAGAAGTAGTGAAACATGATTTGTGGTACATTTACGAGTAAACATTGTTTGCCTTATTTAATCCTTGTGAGATGGAGTTTAAATAAAGTACCTGGTGCATATGGAGAGAAGAGTATTTCTACAGGTCAAGCCCACTCACCTGTGTGAAGCACAATTCAGAAATGCCAATGTTTTTTTTCTAGAGATATAGAGTGATTGTAGGAAAGTGTCTGGTGCAAAGCAATTATCAGTTAAAGTGTCACAGACATGAAAGAGTGTCTTTTCTATAGATAGTTTGTGAAGCCCATCAGAGAGGAGAGGGATCTGATTTATATTCAAAGGAAGTTCTTTTGCAGACAAACTATTTATTTCATCAGCTCATGTATTTCCTGCACTGTAAAACCATCGGCTTTATTAAATAAAATGAGTGTAGTAAACTCAAAATTGACTGAAAGTTAATCCTACTCATTTGAAAAGAGTTCTGAACTCAGTGTTGAAGGTAATGAGTTAATTAAATGCCTCAGTTCACAGTTCACAGTACTCATATAGATTCGTTTTTTTAACTCATGGTTTGTAGAAATCGGTTTCCTTAAACGGTTTGAGTTGACTTAACTTATTGGGTTTTACAGTACTCAGTTGGTTTGAGTTCTTTTCATTTATTGGGTTTTACTGTGCTCAAATTTCTTTATTTACTCAAATGGAGTAAGTTCACAGCACTCATAAGTATTAATTTTTTAACTTAAATGGTTTGTTGCAATGGGTTTCCTCAAATGGTTTGAGTTCCCTTAACTTTTTGGGTTTTACAGTGTGGGAGCTGCAATAAATCTATGTCATGGGAATCAAACCCATGAACAGTACAGATTTTGGTCGCCATTTTGAACATACACAAATATGCACATACATTTTAAAAATGTGCATAAACATATGGACTTAAATGAGAAAATTTTTACTCGATAATAAAAGATGCGCATAAACTACGATGAAAACACTCTTAACGACCATAATTCTGTAGATGCGTTAAAAAAGGTCATGTGATTTAGTTATAAGATCATGCGATGATAAAAATGTGGGTGAATAGACAAACCAGCAGGCTGAGCACACTGTAAAATATCTGAAATGTTGTTTTGGTCATTCTAAAACACCTTAGTGTTATTATATTATTAATTACCTCCAGAACTGTCAAGAGTCTCTGCGCTCCATGTGCGCCGCCATGCGTTGATTGTAAGTTGGCATTGTCTTCTAAGGCGCAAGTCATTTATTAAATAAAAAAAAAAATTACGCAGCTTCTCCTACTTTTTTTTTTTTAGATATTTGACGCCAGTTAATCGGGAAGTGACAATTATTGTTCTCTTTAACTCATTGGGTGGAAATGCTGCTTTATTCGCACATCTTTTATGCAATATTCCAGTTTTGCATGTAAATTTAATTCGCATTTCTGTATGGAAACATTGCTAGTGTTTTTGGACATAAAGAAAACACACTACAACCACAACTTTACCATGGAGTATTTATCTAAATGCAGACTATCGTGACGTGTATGTTCCCAAAATATAACTCATAATATGAGGCATTTGAGGGAGTTATAAACAGTGCTAAACATTATTTATCTTTGTCTTCTGTACAATATTAAATTTCAACACTTTTGAGTCTTTCACTGTGCTGCAGTGAGCTTTTGGATCCAACTAGGTGACATAATCATAACATCAGTGTAACATTACCTTCTTACTCTGAAATGTGCTTCTGTTTCATTTATTTTGTCACATTTTTAATCCCAGGCAATTATGCAGGCAGTTTTTTTTAAGCCATGACTTCATTTCAATCTTACTGAACGCTCAATTATGACCATACAAATCTTTTATTTTCGTAAAATAGAAATGATGTCATGGAAAAATGCAAAAACATCCTCGTGACAGGCATTCATTTCACTTTTTGTGTATTGGAATCGGCTCTCATTAGTTCAAAGGCAGGCTACAAACACCGGGATATGTGTTAAGCTGCCAGATGCGCTTTATTTTGTCTGCTTTTGCTGTCTTCTCTCATATTTTCCATTCTTTTTGGAGCTAAAACATGTTGAGAGTCTCTGAAAAGCCATGAGCTGCATGAGTGTTCGATGAAAGCGAGCCCAAATTGAAAATTCTGCATGACAAATGTGCTAAGAATGTGGATCATTCATGGCTGGCCGTAGCAGCATGGAAACACTGCGGTCTGGTTCGCTCCAATCAACAGCTGAAAAACAAATACTAGTGGAATGAAACAGCCTGATAACTTTGCTAAATCTTTAAACCTAGAAAGCTTGCTTAAACTGCTAGCATTACATGCTGTATTGTTAGTCTTGGGAGAAACCATTCTCAGTCAGGGGACCAGTTCTCCTCTAGTAAAACAAATAAATATTGAGTAATGGATTTTAAAAAATGAGATACAAGTCACTGAAGCCTTGTGGTTTTATAATAAAGAATGTTAATGAATTTCACTGGATTTAATTGCGGAAGTTGTACTGGAGATATAAAAGATAGTGACAATAATTTGGCAACACTTTCAATGTATTATCTCTTGAAACAGTATGTTTGGCTGGGACATATTGAAGAGGTTTGCTGCATCCCAATTTGCAAACTATCAGTCCTAAATTGTTTTGGAAAATTAAAGAATTCCATGAGTGAGTATGGGGCTACACAGGGGCGCAGTGGGTAGCACAATCGCCTCACAGCAAGAAGGACGCTGGTTCGAGCCCCGGTTGGGTCAGTTGGCATTTCTGTGTGGAGTTTGTATGTTCTCCCCGTGTTCGTGTGGGTTTCCTCCGGTTTCCCCCAGAAGTCCAAAGACATGCACTACAGGTGAATTGGGTAAGCTAAATTGAGTGTGTGGGTGTTTCCCAGTGATTTAAGATTTAAGAACATTTAAGTTTAAGCTAAATGTAACTAACATGAACTGTTAATGTATAATTGTCATGACTTTACTTGGAGGGGCACATTATCATAAACTCACCCTTAACCACTCATGAACTCCTGTGTTAAAACTGTTGATGTTGACAGAACACATTTTTATTGTTATTCAGTATAAACACTCTAGACGAACGTGCATAAGGAGTTCATGAGTAATTAAGAATGGTTTAATGATGATGTGCCCCTTCAAGTAAAGTCATATAAGTATAATTATACATTAACATATCAGGAGTTCATGATGGTTAAATTAAGCATGAAATAATACATTAATTAACAAACAATCATGTACTAATAAGTAATTAAGGTGGCCATTATTCATACATGAACTTATGAGCTGTTAATATATAATTATGTCATGACTTTACTTGGAGGGGCACATCATCATGAACTCATCCTTAACTACTCATGAACTCCTGTGTTTAAACTGTTGGTGCTGACAGAACACTTTTCTATTGTTATTCAGTGTAAATGCACTAGATGGACATACATAAGGAGATCATGAGTAGTTAAGAATGGGTTAATAATGACCTCCAAGTAAAGCCATGAGACTGTATGATTACACATTAGCAGCTCATGAGTTCATGATGGTTAAATTAAGCATAAACTAATGTAGTAATTCATACATTAATTAACGAACAATCATGTACTAACAAGTAATTAAGGTAGCCATTGTTCATACATGAACTCAAGTTACTCATGGTTGTAGTTAAAGTTAGTTTAGGATTAGCGCATGCGTTAATTCATCATTAGTTCATAAAAGTAATAGTTAATTTACATATCAACACATCATTATTCATGTACTGTTATTGTAAAGTGTTACCAATTTACATGATGCTAGCATCTCCAATGTGGTAGGATGTAGTATATCCCAATGCTTGCATGCTCTTGTTACACACTCAAAAGTATGTACTTTTTTTCACAAAACAAGTAGGTACCTTTAGGGGGTAGTACCTGTATACGCTGATTTTTTTTTTTTAAGGTAACTGGTTGGTAACAATTTATATGGGCTGAATTTGAACAAACAAATTAAATTGAACGTTACTAAATTTAATTTGTTTAAATGCAGCCCAAATAAATTGTTTCCAACCCCTTACCTTAAAAAAGTTAGTAAATCCAATTCATCTTTGGGCGACGCAGTGGCGCAGTAGGAAGTGCTGTCGCCTCACAGCAAGAAGGTCACTGGTTCAAGCCTCGGCTGGGTCAGTTGGCATTTCTGTGTGGAGTTTGCATGTTCTCCCTGCATTTGCGTGGGTTTCCTCTGGGTGCTCCGATTTCCCCCACAGTCCAAAGACATGTTGTACAGGTGAATTGGGTAGGCTAAATTGTCCATAGTAAATGAGTGTGTTTGGATGTTTCCCAGAGATGGGTTGCGGCTGGAAGGGCTGTGGCGACCCTGGATTAATAAAGGGACTAAGCTGACAAGAAAATGAATGAATGAATGAATTCATCTTTTTTTTCAGTGTAGGTGAATTGCACTGTAAAAATCTACACAATTACTTTAGGTTGTCACAATACAAATCGATTTAGTTACAATTAAAACAATTAAGTTGTCCCAAAACCCCCTTAAGAATCGTGTTGTTTCGACTAATTTTAAATAAGTAGTTTGATGAAGAAGCAAAAGTCATTTTTTTGAGTGTGGGATGCCGCAACAGCAAATAAAGGCTGATTTATACTGTGACAAGCGCACACGTATGTCGGGCGCAGTCTCGTGCGGTTTCATAGCCCTCGCTGTACGCTCACCTCTCAAAAAATGTAACTACACGTTGCAACAAGCTCTGTGATTGGTCGGTTTGGTAGTGGTGACGAGCGTGGGTGTTGCTGAGAGCCGTGAGCCTGATGAAGTGTCGAGTCCTGTGAAGAAGCTCTAGATGGAAACTTTTGTTTTGTGTTTACCTTATGATTAAAGTTGTTGCACGTCCGCCGGTTCCCGCCTCTGAATAAGCGAGTTTTAGCTACTTGTACATTTAAGGAAGCGTTCAAAAAAACAAAACCCTATGTAGAAACTCGACACAGAGGAACATAAAAACCTACTGCCATCTAGCGTTTCGGAAGTGTTATTGCAGAGCAACAGAAACAGCTTGCAAAAGTATAAGTGAAGTTTCATAAACTAATTTCGAGAGGAGCACGTGATATGATTGAGCACAACTGGCTGCTCATCTGTAATCAGTAATAATCCAATCAGAGTGATCCAAGCTTACTATAAATGGTTCGTTTTCTCCCTACTGCTCTATCTTTGTTTTGGAAAAATCCTCCCTTCCACCCCATCTCCTCCTTTTCCTCTCTTTTCTAAGGGGGAGCTATCGAGACCTACCTGATCTCGGATCCCCTTATATGCTTATTGACTAGAGCCTTGGGCTCATGTATCTCCGAGCTCAGGGTTCTCTCCCAGGACAACATGACAAACCTGCTATTAATGCTAAGCATATCTAAGTGGGAACTCTTGAAATGCACAGCTATGTGCAAGGCAGGCGCCTTCAACGCAGAAGTATAAATCAGCCTTAATTTGCAGCTGCTATTGGGGGGAGGGGCTTTCTCATTCTGCAACATTTGATTGGACAAAAATCTGTGTAGTTCAACATGAGTCATCAATATTCCTGGTCTGTTTTCCTTGTGTATGTATCTAATGAAAGCTAATTTTGTCAATGTTTAAGAGCAGAAATGGACTATGCTCTTTTATACGTTCTAATTTGTACTTGGTGGTCAAAGCACTGCATTTAATTTCGTAATTCATTATAAACATCCTTTCGTTTGGCCAGCACAGATTATATGATGATGTCAGTACTCTAATGGAGACATCTGTGTTTAATATCGAAGGCCAAATCATGAAATTGTGTTGGCAGTGTGTGCGAGCGTCCCGAGCAGCTGTGGAGGCAGGAAATCCACCATAGGTCACTGATGAACCATGTGCAATCAAAGCAGGAGTCAGGTGGTGTTGGTCAAGAGCCTCCACATGGAAGATGCCTTGGGAAAATTGAGTGCTTTTTCCATGACAAGCCAGTTGTTGGGTAACTTCCCGTTTATTACATAATTATGGAGTCAATACAATTATTTTGTATATATATAATTGCAGCATAAAACAACAAAAAAAGGAAGTACTGAGCAAAAAAATATAAAAATGCAAATGGCTAAGAGGAAATTTAGCAAACAACAAAATAATAACTGCAAAAAAAATATCAAGCAGTACAAAAAAAACCTAAACTATTATATATATATATATATATATATATATATATATATATATATATATATATATATATATATATATATATATATATATATATATATATATATATATATATATATATATATATATATATATATATACATATATATATATATATATATATATATATATATATATACATATATATATATATATATATACATATATATATATATACATATATATATATATATATATATACATATATATATATATATATACATATATATATATATATATATATATATATATATACATATATATATATATATATATATATATATATATAAATACACATATATATATATATATATATATATATATATATATATATATATATATATAAATACATATATATATATATATATAAATACATATATATATATATATATATATATATATATATATATATATAAATACATATATATAAATATAAAAAAAAAAAAATATATATATATATATATATATATATATATATATATATATATATATATATATATATATATATATATATATATATATATATATATATATATATATATTCAATTCACCTTTATTTGTATGGCGCTTTTACAATGTAGATTGTGTCAAAGCAGCTTCACATAAAAGGTCATAGTATATTGGAACAGTGTAGTTCATATATATACAGAATGCGTTCAGCTTGCCAAATTAACATAAATCTTCAATCGCTAACAGTGTGAGTTTTAACAAGTATGCAAAAAGGGTTGTAACTTTCTGCAGCAAGACCATCGTAAAGGGGGTCGCACACCATGCGTGTGCGCATCGTCACCACGCAGTGCTATGGAAACATAGGTTTCTATCAGGGTACGCACACCGGCGCCGCAAGTCGGTGGCTGTCTGCGGTGCCCAGCTATGACTCAGGACACTGTTCATATTTCTGCCGCGCCAAAGAGCGCCATCTGCATGATTTTATTTTAAATAACATGCGTATATGCATGTCCGGTGTGTGTTATTTTAACTGTCATGTGCGTGGCGCAACTGGTGTGGGACCCCCTTAAGGATGGAGTCTGCTTTCGCTTTGTTGATCAGTGACTGCAGGAAAAAGAACATTACACTGGATGTCAACATTATCCACACAAAAGCTAAAAAGCTTTATGAACCTTTTAAAACCGGTTTTGATCTTTGGTTACATTCTATAATGCTGGACTTATTTTTCTATGAAAGTTTGAACTTTGTAAGTGTTTAAACAAGAGGGAAAAGCGTGAAAATGTTATAAAGCGTATAAAGTGTGTAGTGAGGGGTTTTACAGCCTTAAAAAATCTATAATAATTTTAAAACTTATAGCTGACTACTTCGCAAATTTCACCTATCGTGGGTTATTTTAAAAACGTAACTCCTGCGATAAATGAGGGACCACTGTATATACAGTGCTTCCCACACATAGACTTTACTTGGGTGGGCTGCCCAAATATAGTGACACTTTTTTTTTTTTTTTTTACTGTTATTATAATCCTTTTATTTTTTCCAAAATATAGCAATACATTACTTATAGTACATTTTTAGTTTGTTTTTGGATTTGTGACATCACTTACTAAGATGCAATGTAAGGAGTAGAGCATATTTGAATATTTATCACAGAAAATTAATAAGGTGATTGATATTTATGTGTTTGATGCTGAATTATTTTAATGTATTGCTAGTGTTGTTGTATTGAAATAATATTTTTTGAGTTAATATAATAACATTGAATTAGTTTTAAGTTTACTTTCATTTAAAATATTTTCATGTTTAATTATTGTGAATATATGAATATAAACTATTGTTTATTACAATTTACTATATATTAATCATATATTATAAATTATGAATATAGAAATGTAGTCACATTCATATAAAATAACGTGTTTTTTTTTTTTTTTTACATTTTATAAAAATGTATGCAATTTTATTATTGTATTATTAAAAAAAGACAGACAGACAGACAGACAGACAGACAGATAGATAGATAGATAGATAGATAGATAGATAGATTGACTGCCAGATTGACGACATCAACAGAAGTGTGTAGCTTTCAGGCAATCGAGCCTGAAAGCTAAACCTCGTGTGGTTTATTCAGTGTTAAATGCTAATAATGTGAGTTTAAATGCTATTTTACATGACATTTATTGCCATACTACTGAAAGCAGCAGCAGATAGTTCACCTCAGATCTTGAAAATAAAATAAGCAGGTTGAAATTAAACTTTAGAACTGTGATTCAGTGTAAACCAACACATATCAGTGATTCAGCATGAACATTTAATAATGTTAAAGAGGTTTCATATGTATTAATTAGGTTTTATAAACCTTACCATTTCGTTGGAGTGCAGTAAGTGCACTATTTTGTTCTTCTGAATGGCTGTATTTCAATTTCTGTCACTCTGCGTTTAGTGCAAATCTCATCACGTAGCATGTTAGGACACGGGGTTACAATGTAACCTGCTCACCAAATGGTTACGTTCATAATATTTAAATTATTTGCTAATTAATCCACTGGATGTTGCACGGACGCACACTTTCAGAGACTTTCTGAATGAATGAATGAAATATGTGGTTTTCCACAAAGGCAACCCGGGTGTTGAAATATAATTGGCGAAAGTGACAGTGGTGTGTTAAAAGAACCAAAACAAAGTCAGACGTTCCAGCACGTAACGCCCATTTTTAAAGCAGAATATCTTACTCAGCATTGTTTTTCAGATAAACAAGAATGTTCACGAGGCATGTTTCTTAAATATCTGCAAACATATGATGGTATTTTTATGCTTTAGAGGAGTCAAAAACGTACATACAGCACCTTTAATATGTGGTTTTCTTGTTTATCATGATTCAGATGCGTTGGAAATTACACAATTAGGCCTCTTTGAAAAAAAAAAAAAGTCAAGTGAGTTTATTCTTAGCACTAGATCATTCTAGTGTGCGCTGCTTCTAGTCTTTATGGCAACAGTCTGAGGTGTAATTTAAGCTTAATTCATGAGGGCTTAGTGAACAAGCACACAAGACTCACCGCATCTGTGTTACACACAGCAGAGCAGTGTTTGTTGCCCTTACTAGTAGACTAAAACAAAACAGGGGCGAAACTAAAGATGAGATAAGTGATGCGACCAGCCTGATCTCGCTCTCTCAGCGTGAAGCCCAACAGATGTTTGAGTTTTCAGAGTGTGAAGCGCAGAGATTGTAACAACTTGTTTTCAGAGCTTGTTGATGTTGGTGTGAGGGAAACAGCCTGATAAGGGAATCAAGAGACTATTTATTTGCAGATCTTTGCTAGTTTTTAAGGTCAGAGGACCGAAGGACTGTTCAGCCTGAGATGGAATCACTGTAAATCTAACACAGATGCTAGTTTAAGTACACATAAGGGGAAGATGCTCTAAATTTGTAACTATCTTTGGAGAGCTGCATTAAATTATGGTTTTAAAGCTGTACATTGATGTCTCAGTGGTGTTATTTCGTTTTTACATTTTAAATGTTGGGACACCATGCAGAGATACAGATTCTTACCTCTTTCAGAGGTGAACTGTCAAGCGATTCCAGCTGTGTTGTTGAACACATTGCACATTGAGATCCTCTACATTTTCCTGTCTTCTAGTGCACTTATGTATATGACCAGCCTTTTTTGGAGGATTTCAATGAGTTTGTGACAATAGCTACATTTTCATCCACCTATTTTATTTCCACATTAAATCGGTTGATGGAAACGCCAAACGTGCATACATTTTGAAAATGTGCATAAAAACATGCGCATAACTGAGTAGGATAAACTTTTTATTCGATAAGAAAAAATGTGCATAAACTACGATGAAAACACTCTTACCGACCATATTCCTGTATGTGCATTAAAAAAGGTCATGTGATTTTGTTATAAGAGATCATGTGATGATAAAAATGTGTGTGAATGGACAAACCAGCAGGCTGAGCACACTGTAAAACATCTGAAATGTTGTTTTGGACATTCTAAAATGCCTTAACCGTCTCAGTATTAGTGTTATTATATTATTAATGACCTCCAGAATCAAGAGCGTCTGTGCTCCGCGTCTCACGCCTTCAAACACCACCACGCATTTACTGCGTGTCAGGATTGTCTTCTGAGGTACAAGTCATTTATTAAATAAAGAAAAGATTCACGCAGCTTCTCTTATGCGCAGTAAATTCCGTTGATAAGACCGTTGATATTATGATATCAGGAAGTGACAATTTTGTTTGCTTTGACTCGTTGGATTGAAGTGCTGCTTTATTCGCACATCTTTTATGCGATCATTCAGTTTTGTGCATAAAGTGCATTCACATTTTTGGATAAACACATAGCTATTGTAAAGATGCTATAGTCTAGAGACGCTCATTTTGGTTAATTTTGTCAACCAACAACTGACGCTCGTTAACCAAATATTAACAGTTAACTGGTCAGATTGATATTAAATTATTATTAATTTAAAAAATAATTGACATGTCTATTTTGTGTCTGACACATTAAATATTGTATTTTAAAATACTGATTTATTTTAACCTGCGATCATTTTAACAACAGAGCATCTACACGCACCTGCAGTGTTTCCCAACAGCACAGAAATAAAGAATAAACTAAATAAATAGAATAAAATAAACAGGCCTGCCCTTGATAAGTTAAAAATTTAGATTATATAACAAAAACACAGACTGAATCCTTTTTAAAAACTGCATGATCTGAAAAAAATCTCATGATCTGACATAGTGACTTTCGTAACCGACAATAAAAATCGTGTAATCTGACCGGGGCTTTATTAAATCAATCGCTCCACAGAAAATAGGCCTATGCATTTAATTAATTATCCTCTCTAATTCTTAAATTACAAGCCTTTGTCAACATCTGTAATATAAGTCATTACAGATTATGTGTTGAGCATCTGATTTTACCTGATGCTTGTGTGTGTTTTTATTTCCTCTCTGACTCGCGGTTCATGTGCGCGCACTGCGTGTGATAAAAGTCAATGACAAGGCACATATGTTGACTTTTTGTAAATTATAGGCTACTATAGCTTATAACAATTTAGTTTTTTACATATGATTTTGCATAATTATGCAGAAATCAAGAAAATCTTTGGATTTGTTTGATTCGTAGATTACGTTCCAAAAACGCGAGGCGCACCACACTGTCTTTTTTGTTGACAAGAAAAATGAAGCGTGGTGCTTTTTATGTCACTAGGAAAAGCCTTAACGAGCTGTGTATTGTGCGCGAGTGTCGCTGTCAATGTTGATATAATTGTAATATTTAATAATATTGTGATATTCAAGATTTGTAAAGTAATATAGCTCTGGAGAACTTGAGACAGCGACCACTAGTCTCTCCTCTATCTTCAAAAGTCTCCGTAGTCGTCTTGACTACACAAACACAGCTGTCACCCCTGCCTCTGCTTTCATTTGATTGAAGAATGAAAAAGACGCAACTGATGTAGCACGCTTTTTCCGCTCAGGGTTGACTTTTATTTCAACTGCGAGCACAGCAAAAACGCGAGGCGCGCAGGGTGCAAAAAACAGCGCGTAAAGCACTCGCAGCCGTTAGTAAACCATTAAAAAGATGCGCCTCTCAACGCAATAAGCGCATTCGCTGTGATCGGCCCCTTATGCAGCCAAACTTTAAAATATATAAAATAATATTTTTAAAATCTTTTAACTGATACCATCGGTTAAAACGCACCCTTTTGGTTAACGGTTAATCGATTATTTTGAGCATCCCTACGATAGTCTATAAAGCACACATATGGAATGACCAACATCTCTTGCTATTGTTAGAAAAGTCTCTTTCTGACCTGTTGTCTGAGAGTTTCAGCCACTTCGGAATGGCTCAATATCCTACAGATTAATTTTGATCACTGTAAGCTCAAAAAATAATAGGTAATCAAAACCCAACATTGGGTCAAGTATGGACAAACCCAACTGTTTAGTTAAAAAGTGCCATTTAAATTGAAAAATGAATTAAAAAATGACAGTATGTGACCCAGTGATCATTTTTACACTGTGATTCAGAATATATGTAGCTAATGATACATGTTTAAATGAAGACAACATCATAATATTTAAGTAATCAATCCCAAATAAGTTTATTCAAGTGCATAGACTAATTTGTTAGTGAAACCATTTTGTATTTTAAAGATGGGCCATGATTTAACTCAACCTTTAAATGGACCTTTAATTGATAAGGCAAATTGGATCTCCATATATACATCCAATATCCATATTGGATTGCAACATTCAGTTATTAGCAACTGATTTCTCATTCCTGCTACAAGTATGCTACAGTAACGTGATGCTCTGTATGTTAACTGATTTGGATGTTGGTTTTTGGTTACTCATTGGTTAATTGATTATGTTCACCTGTTCCTTGTTTAGGTGGTTCATTCCACTGTGGCGGCTCCTGATGAATCAGGGACTAAGCTGAAGAAAAATGAATGAATAAATGTTTCTTGTTTAGCCATGTCTTTAAGCCCTCAGTTGATTCCTGTTATTTCTTTGCATGGGTAAAACTGTTAAGCGTTGACGTACACATTGCGAATTTTGACTGTCGGAAAATCGTATACCCACACACACACACACATCACAAATGAGTTTATCTGAAAGTTGTTTAGACATAATATACAACACAATTGTTTGATCCAGGTTGTATCCCGAAGAAATTGCATGAAATTCTGTGGCAAAAACATGAACAGAGGAAGACATTGCTTTCAGAGCCACTCTCTGTCTTTCATAGTAATGATACAAGCAGTGAATGTTTGCTACAAATACATGTTATTTCTTACCACCGGGAAACCAGTACGCCTGGTCACCCCATGTGTACTATTACACAGTCTACATAGTAAAAGCACCATGGAAATAATGATGGAAATTGAATTGAAAATTTTTTATTGTGAATTATAAAGCCTAGACCGTGGTAAGCTATCATTTCTGACAGTGTTGGGGAAAGGTACTTTTTAAAGTCATGCATTACAATATCGAGTTACTCCCCAAAAAAGTAGCTAATTGTGTTACTTAGTTACTTTTTATAGTAAGAAATGCGTTACGTTACTTTTGCTTTTTATTACTGGCTGAAGCTTGATCTCTTTCAGAACTTGTTTTATTTCTTAAATTGAGGAGCTCTGCAATTAACAATGCTCTGTATAACCTACACCTTCATTTACCTTTAAAAAAAAACACATCCTAAAATAATATTTTAGGATAGTGTTATCTGAGAACTTCCTCACTCAAGAGCTATACATTTTGTATATACAGATCATTGAGTTGAAAGCAATGTGTTTGCTACTATTGTGCTATTTGTCTTAAGTAAAATTAGTCCCATTGACATTATAATCCCCTTTTACTTTTCTACAATGTGTTCAAAATAATGAACCCATTTTCTCATTGACTGCTTGATTCATTGTGACTACTTTCATTCTAATTTAGCAATTTATTTTTTTAAAGATAGTTAAATAAATGAAAAGTAACTCATGTTACATTTTCATAAAAAGTCATTTTTTGTTTTGATTTTTTTAAAGTAATGCATTATTTTACTCGTTACTTAGAAAAATAATATTATTAAGAAACTCAGGTTACTTTTAATGCATTACCACCAACACTGATTTCTGATGACCCTGTCATGCATGACACATCATACAGTGCTTGGTGTAGTCAGTGAGTTTATCCTCCTGATTGCTCAACTTCAGATAAATCTACAGATCAGCTTGTTCAACCACACACACCTCACAAATTCTAGCTGACATTCAGACTTTATTGAGATGTTTAAAAATGATCGGGGGCTCATAAACTGCTTGCCCTGCAAGTTTCTCTCACATGGTACAAGCCAAGACTATATATGAGCAATTCAAGCTTTCTGGATGTGACATTTGCAGTAAAACCTTGAAACATAAATTCACTTAGAAAGCATATGTTAACATTATATTCAAAACACAAGGGTGCTTAAGGGATCAGCAAAATATCAATATGTAAACATTTTTTATTTTTCAAGTAAGGAAAATAAACATGCCTTATGGATGTGACCAAATAAGTATGGGAGTTTACAGTATACAACATACTTTGAAGAATTTCTGTGTATTAAAATGGCACAACCCAAAAGAAATAATGCCTTGCACGCCTAATGCACACCTTGTTTGTTCAGTGCTGTGCGTGTGTTTGTGCTGTGTACGCTCGTTTCTGTTTTTGTAATATGATTTGTTTCGGGTCTCTGAACTAACCCAAACAACTGTAAGTTCAATATAGTTTAAGAGTTTATCATTGCTTTTTGGGGAAAAAGGAATAGGTTAACAAGTCGTGCGACATACATTTTGCCCGTAGTTATTTGAATTATTCAGAAACACTAGGTAAGTGGTGTTTTGTAAGATTTTTGTAATTTTGTTTATTATTTTAGGGAGTGTACTTTATTAGCGTTGCATTCACTGAAGATTCCGGTTTCCTTTCACATTTTTATTTTTCATTAGTAAGTTTAGAGGGGATCTTATGTTCCAGTTTATGTGTCTTATAGTTTTGTTTAGTTCTTTGCTTTGGCGCTACTCTAGTTCATTTTTCCTCTCTGTAACTTTTACATTCATTATATTTCTGGGATTGCTTCTATTTATTTTCAATGCACTGTACAAAGCTCATACATGTCTCTCCCTTGTTGGCTTTATCATTTTTCCTTATAGAGGAATAAATTAATTAAATGTTAAGATTGTGTGTCCTTGTTTTTTTCCATGCATTTCCTTCAGTAATAATATAATATTCTAAACGTTGCGTTTTCTCTCCCTAGACAACTTATTAAATCGTAACACTAATCAGCAGGATAAGTGCTGCCTCACTATGCAACAAAAATGACTGATTTTATTTTATTTGACGTTTATGAGGGAAAAGCTTCGTTATGTGATGTGAAATTGGCACTTGTAGGACTTTGGTAAATCAAATATTATGGTTTGAAAACATTGACAGATACATTTTTGAGTATTTTTGCTGTATTGTAAAATTCAAGCCTACGCAAAAAAAAAAAAAAAGGGTTTCACTATTTTGGTTGACATTTGTATGGAATTGCTCACCATACAACATACGAGCTTCAACAATTTCAGTGTGATTTCTCCCAATGGGGGAAAAAACGCATACGAGCTCGTACAACAGCAAAACTCAACAATGTACACCTGCCTTTAGATGATTCTTGCCTTCTTTTTTTGTAAATAGTCAATATTCAACATTCAAGCTCATCTGCTCATTCCTTGCCTTCACAATAACAGATACTAAATGTGCATTTCTCTACAGAAACTGGTGTGCATATGTGGTGACCAAGACTGTGAGCTGTGTTGTAGAAGATGGAGTGGAGACTTACGTGAAGCCTGATTACCAGCCATGCTCCTGGGGAGTTCAGTGTGCACGTGTAGTCGTGTAAGTACAGTATGTGCTTTTATCGCCATTGGAATATTTTCCCCCCAAAAGGCCTAGTCTACTTAGTAACTCACATTTACTGGTACATTTGGGTTTAGATTTACTAAATAGAAAGTGTTGTTTGTGTGCCTGTCAGAGTTTCAATCCCAACAGATGTCTTTTTCCAAACAATGAGTAATTTGCTCCATTTTGAGTTACATCATAAAAGGCTAAACACCACTGGAAAATCCGTATTAGCTGTGTTTTGCAATATGGTAGGAACTTTCTAGGAAGGTCCAAAATTATATATAGTTGGTCCAAATTGGTTTATGACATTTTGGGTCAGCAACAAGACAAAAACCTACAGTAAACGTGTTTTTTTTTTGCTGTCTGAGGCCACCACCTAGAAACGAGAGATCTGTGTGGGACTGGATTTTTAATCCCGCTCCCGCCAGGTTTTATTCCGTACCTGACCGCTCCCGCTGTATATTCAGCCTTTGTTAACCCGCTGCCCGCCCCGCCCCGCCCTGTTTTCTACCCAACTGTTCCCGCTAAATTTAGATCTGATTTCCAAAATCTCACGTTTAAATTGGGTACTACCAAAAGAGAGAGAGATAACGGATAAAACTGTAGGTTGTGCAAGGACTGTAAGCTAAATGTCAGTTTTGTTTTAAAGACATGAGTGTTGCCTTAAATAGTGACGTGTGGTAAGATTTGTGGCTAGTGAGGCACTGACTCTTTCAAAGTTAGATTTACAAACATATCCACTCAATATATTTGCCAACTACCGATTGTGTTTCATATATAATATCAGCATTATTTCTATACAAATAAGCAGGTACATACCTGTATCAGGCATGGAAGACTGTAAAATGTATAGCGATTACATATGACTCCCAAAAAGCACCCAGCTGGACACTACAGAGTCCAGACAGCCTATAACAAGCGACACACAGCACCACGGCGGGAGCACTCGCTCTCTATCAGCCGGAAGCACTATATTGTTAGACCGCCCGCTCCATTTCAAATTACACCAGAGTTACTGACCGCTACTGCATTTTATTCAGAAATTTATACCCGTGCTGCAAGAAATCTGGTTGGGTCCTGTGGCTCCTGCGGTACAGCCACGGGAATGCAGACCTCTACTAAAAAATCAACTAAAAAAAAAAATCTACTAAAAAAATGATCAGCTAAAATTATTCATTCAAAATAATGTGCATGAAAATAGGGTTAATGTCTCTGTGGTTCTTCTATTCTCCTTTGAACGATTGCACAATCTGTACAGTAAGTTACAACTTATCCTACATGATAATACATAGATAATAACATTTTATTTATCATGTAACTGTAACTAATTTTTTACTTTCAAGCAGGATTAATGTTTTATTCTTGTCTTACTTAACAGACCTCAATTCTTTTGACAAATATACCGATAAACATTTTTAGATTACTTGGGTTATTAGCATAAACAAAATCTAAACGGTGCTCTTCTCTGTATAAACTTAATAAACTGAAATCTACTTGATTTTTAACAATAATTTGAAGGTTTCTCAAATTATGTAATGCAATCGATGCCAAAATTCTTAAACTGAAAGTAAAATTTCATTAGTAAGGCTGTAATTTTGAACATGTTGACATGCACAGTTTAACTTTGTAGGTTAATAAAACAATATTATGTCTTAGCATAGGTTCATATTGTACACTACCTGACAAAAGTCTTGTCATCGATCCCAGTTGTAAGAGCAACAAATAATAACGTGACTTCTGGTTGATCATTTTGAAAAGTGGCAGAAGGAAGATTTTTCAGATGAATCATTTGTTGAACTGCATCCCAATCATCACAAATACTGCAAAAGACCTACTGGAACCCGCATGGACACAAGATTCTCATAGAAATCAGTCAAGATTGGTGAAGGAAAAATCCTGGTTTGGGGTTAAATTCAGCATGGTGGCATGTGAGAGATCTGCAGAGTGGATGGCAACATCAACAGCCTGAGGTATCAAGACATTTGTGCTGCACTTTACATTACAAACCACTGGAGAGGGCAAATTCTCTAGCAGGATACAGCGCTCCTTCTCATGCTTCAGCCTCCACATCACACTTCCTGAAAGCAAAGAAGGTCAAGGTGCTCCAGGATTGGCCAGCCCAGTCACCAGACTAAACTATATTGAGCATGTCTTTTGGTAAAATAAGCGTAATCTAGAGGCCTTTGCCTTTCATATAAGCCACTTCTGATACCAACTGATCAACTTAGCAGTCAAGTTTTTATTTGTTGTTCCTAAAACTTGGATAGGCGAAAAGACTTTTGTCAGGTAGTGTATAACATTATGATCCTTCATGAATAAACATAATGTTTCTATACAGTATGTATATCCCTACATAACATCCAATAACATACAGTATGCAAGCATGGTCTCAAATACAGCAGTTTTGCTGGCTGTCAGCTCAGTCAAACCGTGTTTGTTTACAAATAAATTTCATATGTTTTGTTTAAACGCTTCTGGCCCTGATTGCTTTCCATATGTCACTGGATCATATAAGCCGAACATGATTTTATGTGAATATACATTACTTTACAGAGAGCTTAAGAGCTACTAGTTAGATACATTCTGCATTAAGAACAAATAGAACAAAAAATTAAGAACACATTAAGGTAGTTACAAACTAGCTAGTAATTACTAAACCACTAGTGTAGAGTTTGCTATTATGTTCCCATGCACATTTTGTCTGATGTAATATGTTAACATAGCAAAATAAATAGAGTCTGCTTTTGCGTGTGGCACCTACACAATATGGGGGACATATAAACATAATAATGATGACTTTAACATGCCACTTTATTGCATTTACTTTACTGTGTGCATCTTTTTATTGATGTAAGCATGCATGTATCTTACTTCAAATCAGCCAGAGCATTTGAGGTAAAAGCAAGTCTGTTTATCTGGCCTTTATTTAGAGCACTTTAAATAAGTGGAACCATTATGTACTACACTGACTAACATGAGTTAGGAAACAGATGTTGAAAGCTACAGTATCACTACAATATAACACATCAAATATGACTGGAAATCATTTTACTAGAGCTTTACTTTAGTCATTAAAGTGTAAGTAATACTAAAAACAATGTGTTTACATACAAAAACCTAATGTCAACAAATGGAGAAGCAAACAGAATGTAGTTTGAGGACGCCAGGATTAGAAAGTTTGTGCAGTTGTGAGGTGGTTTTGAGTTGTTGGCAACATACTGAACTCCAGCTGGAAAAGCTTAATCCAGCTTCTTTAGATTCAACACACACACACACAGAGACCACTATGTATGGAATGAGGTGGCATGCAATTGCAAGCTCTACAACCAGCACACCACAGGAATTAGGCTTAAAACCTACTAAAATACCACCACTTATTTTTGCACACGCTTTGTAGAGTGACCCCTTTTTCTCCTTTTTTTCTCACGGGGGTCATGGAGCAAGCAGAGCATGGAGACAAAAATTTAGTGGCTTAAGAACTGTAACCAAAGTCCTGGGAAAAATACAAAATGCTGAAATTGTTTCCTATTCCACCTTTTTATGGTGCTGATGTACGGGTTCAAGGCTGACCATAATGTTTTTTCTCAGAATATTTGTTTATTTGAATGACACAGTGAACTTGAGACTCTGACTACTGGTCAGAATTACGTCATAAATAAAATGGCGCTGATGAGATGGGCTTACACCACAACTCTCTCTTAGAGATGTTTTCTCTAACCATAAGTATTAAAGTTCAGCATGCAGATTTATAGCTTCTGGATGACAAAACATACAAAAAGATCCCATATTGGAGGAGCACTACTTTCCATATATAACAATGCACACCCAGTTCTTTACTGAAAAAGATGTTTTTACAGCTGGCCATCATACTTTTAATGGCCACTTTATTAGATACACCTTACTAGTACCAGGTTGGACCCCCCTGTTGCCTTTAGAACTGCCTTAATCCTTCGTGGCATAGATTCAACAAGGTACTGGAAATATTCCTCAGAGATGTTGGTTCATACTGACATGATAGCATCACGCAGTTGCTGCAGATGCTGCCCAAAGGTGCTCTATTGGATTTAGATCTGCTGACTGTGGAGGCCAATTGAGTACAGTGAACTCATTGTCATGCTCAAGAAACCAGTCTGAGATTATTCACGCTTTGACATGGCATGTTATCCTGCTGGATAGCCATTAGAAGATGGGTACACTGGTCATAAAGGGATAGACATGGTCAGCAACAATACTCAGGTAGGCTGTGGTGTTGACATGATGTTCAATTGGTACTAATGGACCCAAAGTGTGCCGAGAAAATATTCCCCACACCATTACACCACCACCAACAGCCTGAACCGTTGATACAAGGCAGGATGGATCCATGCTTTCATGTTATTGATGCCAAATTCTGACCCTACCATCCAAATGTTGCAGCAGTAATCAAGACTCATCAGACCAGGCAACGTTTTCCCAATCTTCTATTGTCCAATTTTGGTGAGCCTGTGTGAATTGTAGCCTCAGTTTTCCTGTTCTTAGCTGACAGGAGTGGCACTCGGTGTGGTCTTCTGCTGCTGTAGCCCATCCACCTCAAGCTTCGATGTGTTGTGCATTTAGAGATGCTCTTCTGCATACTCTGGTTGTAACAAGTGGTTATTTGAGTTACTGTTGCCTTTCTATGAGCTCAAACCAGTCTGGCCATTCTCCTCTGACCTCTGGCATTAACAAGGCATTTGTGCCCACAGAACTGCCAATCACTGGATATTTTCTTTTTGTCGGACCATTATCTGTAAACCCTAAAGATTGTCATGCGTGAAAATCCCAGTAGATCAGCAGTTTCTAAAATACTCAGACCAGCCCATCTGGCACCAACAACCATGCCACGTTCAAAGTCACCTAAATCACCTTTCTTCCTCATTCTGATGCTCAGTTTGAACTGCAGCAGATCGTCTTGACCATGTCTACGTGCCTAAATGCATTGAGTTGCTGCAATGTGATTGGCTGATAAGAAATTTACATTAATGAGCAGTTGGACAGATGTACCTTATAACGTGGTCTGTGAGTGTATGTCTGTGCAGCAACTAGCAGAAAATATATGAATGTGAAGATAATAATTTTCAAAACACACATGGTACATAAGCAACACAAGCTGCATTTTTAAGCATGTCTCTTTACTTGTGGATCTGGTAGTCTGGCAGAAAGTAATTTGATGAGTAGAGAGTGTATTGCAACACAACATCCCAGAAGGGATCAGTTTATTTGAAGTGAGAGTTCTGTTTAATGTGGAATATATTAAGTGATATACAGAATGGTGCATTCAAAGGAAACGTGTACAAGGCCTGGATGTTTTTTGTTGTTTTAGATTGTTGTGGCTGTGTTTGTGTTGTTTGTTATAAGCTATGATTTGTATTGTTTGCTTCTTGTTCTGTTCCATATTTCACAATTTAAACTAAACACTTCATGTTAGGAAATACACAAGAAGATTTTCATTCAAAAGATTATTTGTGTGTCTTGCAGTTACAGGACCTACATGAGGCCCAGATACAAGGTTGCTTACAAAATGGTAACAGAAATGGAGTGGAAGTGCTGCCATGGATATAGCGGACAAGACTGTAACAATGGACCAAATGGAGGATCTGATACTCACATCTCAACAAGCAGACCTGGGAATGGTAGGTCAATGCTTTCTCTCATGGTCAACTTTGAATATATTATCTTAGCAACATCTCCATATGTGCAACCAATATATGTCAGTTATATAAGTATGTCTGAGCATATTATATTCCACCATTAATTATCTTTGGATGTCTTTGACGACTGTGTCTACTACTTTCTAACTATGTCTGGCCGAATTTGTGTTATTGCTGCTTGTTCATTATGTACAAGCTTTTTAGATAAAAGTCTGGGCTCTATTTGGGATTTCATAAAGGGTCTTTAGGTTCAAGACCTCAGAATTTAAAAAACAATTGCAACTTAATAGGGTGTGGAAAGTTCTGAGTAGAAGGTATTTTATTGGAGTGGAGGTGATGGGGCAAAGCAGGGGAGAAAGAGGGGGTACGTCTGACAACACTACCGTTTACACTGATCACCTATA
This sequence comes from Danio aesculapii, assembly GCF_903798145.1. Taxonomy (NCBI): domain Eukaryota; kingdom Metazoa; phylum Chordata; class Actinopteri; order Cypriniformes; family Danionidae; genus Danio; species Danio aesculapii. The sequence goes on along the minus strand of NC_079451.1, from coordinate 40,982,361 downwards.
ACTGTGTGGTCTTGCAGCTTGATCAAATAATTCAGAAGCAGTCACTTAGTCTGTTATTGTTTTCTTTCTTTTTTTTCAAAATTGTGCAGTACAATTTTGCATGAATGTCTTTGCAATATGGGAATATGCAAAATATGCAATTGCGAATGTGTGTTTTATCATAATTTTTTTTATCTTTGCCTAGGGAGAGGTGACAATGACAAGATGAGACAACTGGAGGACAAAATCCAGAGGTTGACCAAAGACCTAAATGACCTGCAGTCAACACTGCGTGGCATGAATGAGAAATTCCAGGAGGAAATGCGCAAACCTGGTATTAATAGTGGCAAAACACCAGCTGATGCAGCTCAGCCTGAAATGAAAGAGACTATCCATAACATTCAGACCAAGCTGGATCAGTTAGACAACCGTACTCAAGCTCATGACAAGACTCTAGTCAGCATAAATAACCACCTTGTGAATGGCAAAGGTGGAGGCAATGAACTAGATGTGAGTGGAGTAGGGGGAAACAAGTTTAACACCTTGAAAGAGGAAATACTCAGAGAGCTTGAACGTCGAGTGACACTTTCTTGTTCCGCCTGTCAGTCTGGAGTGGAAGACCTGAAACGACAACAGCAACAAGATCGGGAGAGGATCTCAGCTTTGGAAAAGCAGATTAGTGCCATGGACCAACGTCACCGCCAGATTCTTGATGGTTTACGCCGAGATCTTAGCCGGTCACAAGGCTGCTGTGACACTGTGACAGACTTCAGAGCACGACTTAATGACATGGACAGAAAGATAAGCTCTACATCAGAAGCATATGACAAGCTTCAGGATCGTCTGAATAGGCAACCAGGAGGAACTGGAGGTGGTGGAAGTATTGGAGGAGGATTAGGTGGACAAGGACAATTTCCTTTAATGCCAGAAGATTTTTTCAGTGACAGTCTAAAAGACCTGGAGAGACGACTCAACAACACTGTTCAGAGGGCAGAGGAAAACTGTGCTTATATGGAAACTAACATACGGGACTCCTTCCAGCAAGAATTCAGAAATATTCGCAATGAATTCAATAATCGTCTTCTTGACCAGGATGAGAGGATTAATGACATAGAACATGATATAGGAAACGTTAAAGAATCTGTATTTGATCTTGATAAGCGTTTATATCGGCTTGAGAATACGACGTCTTTTATAGACAAAAGGTTAAGTGAATGCTCTGGGTGCTCAGTCTCAAGTTCTGGGTCAAGTCCAAGCAGTGGTAGTCCTAGCATTGGTGAAACGGTTAAGTCTTTAGAGTGGAGAGTTGTTGCAAATGAAGATGAGATCAAGAGGTTTGACACACGATTCAAGGATCTCTCTGTGTCCGGTGACTCTCTTGAGGACAGGGTCATCAACCTCAGTCATGATGTTCGCAAGATCAAAGCTCTAACTGGAGACAATGGGGAACACTTCAACAGGATTGTCACAGAGATGGAGAACTGTGAAGTGTGCAGCACAGTGGAGGATGACCTGAAAAAACTCAAGAACATCACAAACCATGCCATGGACAGGTGGCAGAGGGAAATGAACTACATTAAGGGTACATTTGACTCTGGTCAGAAGGGTTGTGTGGATGTGTGCTCTGGTTTGCAGGACGAGATGGATCAGTTGAGAGAGGAGGTACAGAAATGCAGTGGTCAGTGCAAGATCAACCTGAATACTCCTACAGGAACAGGATCAGAAACGGATCACCTGGATGACCCTCAAAAACCGCTGGATGGACATAGTGTTATTAGCAGTAACACCGGAGACCTTAGGTCAATTCAAGGAGAGCTGTCTGAGGTCATCTTAACATTCAGTTCCATCAACGACACACTAAAAGGTCTGGAGCATGTGGTTCAGAAGCATGACAGCGTTATCAATGACCTTGGAAACACTAAAGACAAAATAATATCTGAAATTGACAAGATCCAGCAGGAAATGACCGAACACATAGAAGATAGCAGGGTACGCTTTGACAGTGTCGATCAGGATGTACGGCGCTTTGGGAACAACTTTGTGGTTGAAATGGGTGACTGCAAGAGGAATGGCGACGGACTGGATAAGAGGCTCTCTAAACTCGAAGTGGTTTGTGGTCGACTTGACTCTGTCTCAGACAATCTCCAGAAGATCAAAGAAGGCCTGAACAAACACGTGTCTAGCCTATGGAACTGTGTCAGTGGGCTAAACAACACAGTGATCTCGCACAGTGGGTTCATTGAGATCCTCCAGAACACACATCTGGATGATATCCATGGCAAGATCAAAAGACTCAACTCCTCTATGATCCACATCCTCAAGGAGTTCCAGAACTTAGCAGAGAATGATTTGACAGGTCTGATTATAAGTGCTTAAATTAGAATGTCTAAAGAGCAACACTTTAAACAGTACTTGCATGCAAGAAAATATTCTAAAATTTCTCCACCAGTAACTGTTGTGTACCATTTAAAATTAAACTGAGATTGGATTCCAATTAATTCCAAAATGCATTTCTCACAGTGCACTCTTTAGTTTCCTTTTTCTGTCCTTCCAAATCTCCAAATCCAGTTTTTCCAACTTTGATGGGTATGGATAGAGAACAACTCTTTTAATTGCTTCATCTCTGATTACAGGATTACCTGGACCACCAGGTCCCCAAGGAGAAATTGGGTTCCCTGGTCCTCAGGGGCCACCAGGTAACGATGGACCACCTGGTATTCAGGGCTTACCGGGTCCAAGAGGACCTCCAGGTGAGAAATCCTGTTAATTATTCCTGGCCAAGAAATCCATGCATCAATCAATAGTGGAACTGTTAACCCAGAGATTACAACTTATCTACCAGAAGCTTGGATGTTTACATAAGATCTCATTTTGTGTAATAGATGAACTCGATACAGGACTCAAATCCAACTGTACCACATATTACACTGACTAATTTTGATTTTTCCTATTCTAGGTCTCAGAGGAGAGAGAGGTGTGTATTCAAATTGCCTTTAATTCTTGTAGCAGCCAACTCTCAAACACTCTGCATGTGTGCTAATGTCTGGAATGAATGCAATAATTCAGAGACATACATATAGAGTATCAGTTTGTATGAGAGCCAGTGATATTTCTGCCTTAAGTGTTGCACCATGTGTTCAGTTGTTATTGTCAGTTCTGGGTCAGTAGAAGAGCCAAAGGTCAGCAGCTGATCTGCTGCTGGTTGTTTAAAGCATGACTATATTAGACTGAGAGTTAAAAGGATAATTTTAGAGTTAATCCTTTAAAAAAAGTTAACTGTTGTAATCTTTATTTTAGGTATGGCTGGTGCAGATGCCAATATAAGACGTCTTTCGTTCTCAGCAGCTCTCACAAATCCAATGGTTACAGCTGGAACAATTATTTTTGATAAGACCTTTGTAAATGAAGGAAACTTTTACAATGCACGAACAGGTAATCTTCGCACTTTTGTATGATGTGGAAGGAAATAACAAACAAAAGCATTATACATTTTTGTCTTCTCTTGATCCAGGTATGTTTACTGCACCAGTAGAGGGAAAGTACTTCTTTAGCGCTATTCTGACGGGACACAAAAATGAGAAGATTGAAGCTGTGCTGTCCAGGTCTAACTATGGTGTGGCTCGTGTAGATTCTGCCGGTTACCAACCGGAAGGGTTGGAAAACAAACCAATGGCAGAGGCCAAACCAACACCAGGTTCTTTGGCTGTCTTCAACATCATCCTGCCTCTTCAGATGGGCGACACAGTCTGCATAGACCTCGTGATGGGCAAACTGGCTCATTCAGTGGAGCCTCTAACCATCTTCAGTGGTATGCTTTTATATGAAGATGTACAGATATAGCCTTGAGAGCAAACAGACTCGGTGGACTAGCAAAACGACGGGGCTAGAAAGAGACACGCTAAATAACGTTTATCCACCCAGGATGACAATACACACGCCGCTCGTTGATTTTCCTGTGGTATAATTTCCAAATCTATGGATCTTGTAAGACCTCCAAAGAATTCCTTGAACAGAGAATATAATTTTATATGGAGGAACTGTTGCCCTTGATATGTTATCCTAACCCGCATTTTGGAGAAGTGTTGTAACAAATACTACTGCAGGTTTGTGCTGCCGTTGATGACGATGTTCTTATTGAGATATTTCCATGTTATAGGAATCACAGACATGAGTTATGAATAATCTCTCATGCACCGAAGATGACCATGAGGTCTGTTTGACTTCCCATGTATGCCACTGCACGGTAAAATACTCTTCTGCCAAAGAGCTTGACTCACAGTCAGGGTTATAGGTTAGGCTGATGGGTGTGGAATTTGGGAGATTTGGTGAAAGGAATTCATGTTTTTGCTGTGAATGTTTAAATCCTGTGCTTCTTTTTCTATGTTGACTCAAGGCAAACGTGCCTTCATTTCAATTTTTTCTATTTCTCTGTATTACAAGTGCCAAGTTTTTGAGGAATAACATCCTGCTCTTGCCAAAGATGCTTTTACTGTGGTTGGTGGTTGATGACTTCAGGAAACATTCAATATGTTTTCCAAACTGACAATCAGTGAGGTATATCATTGCTTTCTGTGCAAACTTTCCAAGTGCCACTGGAAAATGGCAATGAAATCTCCATTTCTAAGGCACACCGTTTCCTCAGTAGCATCTAACCAACAAGAAATCTTTGAGCATGCATTGTTCTGCATTTGTGATGCCGCTGACAACAACCTCAGTTCTACTGGAGTGGAGGACCATTGCATTTTCATATTTCCAGCTCACAGCCTGAGTGCTCAATGGAGATTACTATCAAACAGAGCCTGTCCTTAATGTGGTTCAACAAAGTGCCTTTGAAGAATAACAATGCTGAGGATTCAGAGGGTGTCCTTCGTCAACCGATTCTGTCTGTGTGGTCTAGCTCGAATGTTTACTGTAAGACATCCCAAAGAATTTTGAACTTACGTGGCTTTTGCTTTTTCTTGTTTGAAACATGCTTGTGCAATTTCACAGCATGCTGACAGAAAATATCTGCATATTAGTATGAATTTCCAGAGTTCATATGGATAAGAATGTTGAAGATTAAGGCTGCTATCTTTTATGTGCTATGTTTCATTTATTTTTAGGTATAAAGAAATTCTGCAGCTCATAAAACGGACGCTACGGCAGCAACATCAACATCTGTGTTCATGTAAAATAGACCAGATCTAAGATTTTATAGTTCCCTCTCATGGTTTAACCTGTTACCTTGAATGTGTACGTTGGCAACACGTGTGTTTCAAATAAAGATATTTAATTTTACACATTTGAGTCTCTGCTGAGCCTAGATTTACAAGGTTCTGTCATGTGTTTTGGATTACTAGAACAGACTACTGTTCATTGTTTCAGACACAATGAAGAGCGCACTGGTACACAGTAACCGTGATTGTGTTGAATAGAATTCCAGGCAGTGAGTGATAGCACAGGTTTTGCCACTGTCTGTGACTCTTTTTTTTTTTTCTAGTCATCATGGAAAAAGAAGTTGCTGGATCATTTGTCAAAGCCAAATGTGATTGAAAACACGTTCTCAAATAGAAAAGTACCCACTGTTTCTGTTTTTAAGAACTTATTTTTAGAGGCATGTGCACAGAAATGGTGTGATTAAGGAGAGGAGTGCACAATGCATTTCATTTTCCATGTCGCAAGCCAGAGAAGTCGTTTGGAGATTGGCTTGTGATTTAATGGAAAGAAAAACATCTCTGGGTGTCCATCCATAGTCATACTGGGATGTAGTTTATGGTGAATAATGCCTTCTGTTTGTCTAGACAAAGTGTTGGCTAGTGTTGACTGCCCTCTCGCTGATACAGTATGTGCCAACATGGGGAGTTTACTTATTTTTCCATTTCATAATATTGTATTTCTTTATTGCTTTCAGTACTTTAACATCCCTATATCCCATCTGTAGGATAAGCCAAACATATGCTTTCCTTTTTCTATTAATGTCAACATAAAATGGCATTCAACACTCATTTTACTTCTGTATTGAGGTGTACTGTAATTTAAAGTGAAACAGAAAATTCAACAAGTAAATGTGGGATGGAACGTGAGCTGCATCCCAAATGGCACACTATACACTATGCACTTATGCCAATATAGGTTCGTTCTAAAAACGTAGCCCTATATACATTTCTGTAAATCGTGAATTATGTACCCAGATGTACATATGGCTGCATTTCGTTTTTAAAAAACGAACGCTACAGGGTGGTTTGACGCCGTTCATTTTCGCATTTACCTGCTGACCGCTTACCTCCGTATGGATGGCTTTCACGCTGTTACGTTTCTCTAGTAGGTTGGTATGTACGTCGGTGGACTTGAGATGCAGAGAGGAGTTGACCACGACGACGGGGTTCGAGTCCGGTGAAGAACATTTCAAGAAAGTGGGTAAGACATAAACAAAATCCCAAAAATAACATAAACAAGTAAATAAAAGGGTGAGATTGTGGTAAAATCTGAAAACATGGTAAAAATCAGATGAGGGCTTTTCTTTTTCTGGATTGGTTGGGTTTAGGAAAGGAGGGTGGGTCAGTCAATCGGTTAGTCATTCAGTCAGTCGACAGCGACCTTTGGGGGATTTACGCAAGAACAGCAGGCGCAAATGGCACTCAGAAATTTAAGATTTCAAAAAGCCTACACAGCGGCCTCTGGTGGATTCGCGAAAACAGAAACTGCAAAAAAAAAAAGTAGCTCCTGGGATGTATTTGGCGCTCTCCAGAAATGTACATAGGGGTACATTTTCAGAATGAGCCAGGGTTGACTTTTGCAATTTGTACTTATGTACTTTCACATTCAACAGCATAGAATATGTATGTAGTGTCATCTCAAATGGAACATTGTTTTGTTTACTAAGCTGAAATTCAAACCGTTTCTCAGATGACGTTTGACACTTGCCAAATCAGCAAAATAAATGACCAAACTACCAAATAATACCCAGGAGGCAGTATAATCACTCTCGTAGGAGCATTTTGCTTTCACAATCCACAATAAATAAAGTAATCCAACATCAGTGTCACAATCGCCTCACAGCAAGAAGGTCACTGGTTCGAGCCCCTGGCTGGGTCAATTGGCGTTTCTGTGTGGAGTTTGCATGTTCTCCCCTTGTACAGGTACATCAGTACCTGAAAGCTCCGCCCCTTCTGCTACATGGGCAAAGCAGCAGCTGTTGAGTGTGTGAAGTGTCCAACATTCCATGCTTCATTTTAATGGTTATATAAGTGCATCATTCAGCACTTATTCTTTTTAGAATCTCAGTGTGAATGCACTATTTACACTAATTATACTACAAAATGGCATAGAATATACATAAGTATGAGATTTGGGATGCATCTATGGTTTTCTTTAACAGAAATGGACTAAATCAGATGGCATGGGCTGAATGGGTGGATTCAGGAGAAATGATATTGTGTACATTATACGGAGGCTTTTTAAGTGTATGTTCAAAAATAATACCTTTTGAATGTATTTGGAAAATTGACTCTAAACATTACATTACAGTATGAATGCACAATTTGTAAAAATTTGAAAAAGATGACATTATACTTATATACATTATATATTATGTTATATACACTACCGGTCAAAAGTTTGGGGTCAATTTTTTTTAATTATAATTATTAATTTTATTTAATAATTTAAATAAAATTATTCTGTTCATCAATAAATAAATGCAGCCTTGGTGAGCAGGAGAAGCTTATTTTAAAACATTTAAAAATCCTACTGACCCCAAACTTTTGACCGGTAGTGTATGTCTGCACAATGTCACTGTTTCACTTGAAAACAGCTTAACATCATCACATTTTAGGAGTTTTAAAACAGATGCAATACTTTCCACAGCTAATATATAGCCTGTAATAATGTATTGCAGTTTAGTTTTGGGTTGTTTTACTTTTGTTCTCATATTTATGTTTGGGGCCAGGCTGAAAATTAAATTTAAGTCTCATGACATAATAACTTATATGACATGAATTATTTAATGGGAATAATGTTTATGAAAAGATCTTTTGCTTGTGGGATTCAATGACTGGTTTACAGAGCATAAACAAATCATTGTTTACAACTTTTTATGCATTTTTTGCATTGACAGTGCCATTTTTGGCAGCCTGAATATGCAATTTCTAATGTTATGAAACCATTTTAGTATTTTGACAGATCTATGTAATTGAGTATCATTTTGCGAACAATGTCATCTGCACACAATGCAAAGTATAAACTTATCTATTTTAAGTACACCGTCATGTAAAAAAAAGTATGTTTAGAGGTCACCTATTTTAATTGCCCCTTTTTCAAGATTTAATACAAGTATTTTGTGTCTCCAGAATGTATCTGTAGTTTCAGCTCAAAACACCCATCAGATTATTTATTATACCTTTCTGAATGATGGTATTTTCTACTTTAAATGCCATGTAGCTGTTTTTGTTGCCTGTGCCTTTAATGCTAGTTCTCCCCACCCACCGATCCCACGCTTGCCAGAGTGTGCCTCAATCTCTACCTCGGCTGTGTCAGATAAGCAGCACAGTGACAGACATGAAGGAAGCAGATCTCACAGAACGTTTGTGAGAAATACTACTGTAAGAACTTTATTAATGATTATTTGATGTATTTGTTGTGAAGTTAATTCAAGCCTTTCCATGAGTCACACACAATGTTGTTAAAAAGTTCACAAGCACACAGCGATTAACTTTGCACTGTTTTTGCTTGGCAAATGTGACAGGATACACATTACTATCCACTACTTCATGGATATCCGTTATGTAAATGTACAAAATAAACCTGATTTAACGTCCACAAACCGGGATTGAAACGTGTTCTTTTATAATTATACTGACATGCAGCTGTGGATATAAGGATGGACAAATCGCAGTAGTTCATTACAACATCAACGTTTTAAACTTGTAAAACTGATTCTTGATCACATTCACGAGCTGAACAGATATTTTAATCCCAGTTGCTTTGTGCACGTCCTGTCTTGTTGTTATCATACTTGCCAACACTCCCATTTTTCCGTGGAGTCTCCCGTACTTCAGACCCATCTCCCGTATTGTTCTGTCTCCCGTAAAACTCCCGGAATTTCAGCCACCCCCCCCCCCCCCCCCCACCTCCCTCGCGCAGCTTTTGGGTACAATTCCGCTATGTTTTTGGTTTGGTCCCCATGCGTTGCGTACCAAGCCCAACGCGCAACCATCTTCACCCCCCCCCCCCCAATTCTTCACTTCGCGCGCACCCCTGGATAAAATGTCCCGGATTTTTAGATCAGTATGTTGGCAAGTATGGTTAATATGATTATACGCGTTATTAAGGAGACATGTTAATACACAGCTGTCAATCGATTTGGTGGGCGGGGGGAAACCGCACTCCTCATGTTGCGGTGAGCCTCAAAGAGGGAGGGATTTGGATCATATTTAAACATCAGGAAATTTTTAAAAAGAGACTTATTGTCTTTATATAACCCCAATATGACTGTGGACACACTATACCTACACACAGTTCTGTCCAAACAGCTTACAAAAGATGATTTTCATAATAGGTGCCCTTAAAAGCTGAAAAAGGAAGAGCTACTCCAACAATCATTTAAAATAATTTACACAAGACTATATCAGTGATTTCTGATAAGATTTCTAAGCATATAATAAAATATTTCCCTAGTATCTCCACAAAAATTAAAGTATGAAAGAAGTTTAATTTGTGTGTTTTTCTCGTAACTTTCAACCATGCTCTATCAGACAGACAGGGTGTCATTACTGCACATTTGGGTGTGGTAAAAGAATCCGCGTAGTGCTGGCCAGCTGTGTCTAAATGGGATTGGGTGGGAAAATGTCACGTATCCTGTTTGTCTTTAATCTTTGTGCACTTACATTCAGCTGTCTTCCTCCTTCTCTTTCTCTCTGCATACAGTGCAAACACACAGGCCTGAGCTCCCCACCGCTGCAGAGACGCAACCGCTGCCAACCCTTCAGTATCAATCAGAGAACAATATCCCTCAACCTCTCCTCATAACTCCTATCAAAGCACTGCTGGATGTTAAGTTAACATATTTGCTCTTCAATGCAGCTTTAGGAACATTTATAACAAACTGATTATTGTGTATTACCAGTATAAACAATTTTTCTGGATCAAAGTAGTTAATTTTTTTTCTGATTTAAAGGGGTAGTTCACTCAAAAAAGAAAATGATGTCATCATTTACTCATCCTTCACTTGTTTTGAAGAATGTTGTAAATAGGTAGCCATTGACCTCCAGTTTTCGTTCAACAGAAACAAAGAACTCATAAACATTCTGGAACCACTTGAGGGTGTAAAATATATTTTGGGGGGGTCAACTATCCTTTTATCTACACTGTAAAAAAAAAAAATACACTTTTGTTCACCAAAGCTTCATTTGCATTGTTATATCATTCATTCAGTCATATTCTTTTCAGATTAGTCCCTTTATTAATCTGGGGTCACCACAGCGGAATGATAAACAGCATATGTTTTACATAGTGAACACCTTTCCAGCTGCAACCCATCACTGAGAAACACTATACAATCTCATTCATTCACACACATTCACTACGGACAATTTAGCTTACCCAATTCACCTATAGCGCATGTCTTTGGACTATAGGGGAAACCGGAGCACCCGGAGGAAACCCACGCCAACCCGGAGAGAACATGCAAACTCCACACAGAAATGCCAACTGACCCAGCCGAGGCTCGAACCATCGATCTTCTTGCTGTGATACAATCGTGCTACCCACTGCGCCGCCAAGACGTCCCATTGTTATATCAAATATATATCAATTTGTTATATCAAAAAGAGTAAAATAGTCAAATATTATTTGTATATTACTTATTATAATCTATTTAATACATCCTTACATACATTAAAAAAATAAAACTAACCCGAATACAGATGGTACAATTGTAGTTTTTGTTAAGTCACATTATTATTTACCTTTTTATTTGTCAGTATGTTTTTTATTTCATTGTATGTGCTTAAGTTGATACTATCTATACTTTTTAAAATATAATTGTTTTAGTCTTTTTTTTACTGTAATAAATTAAATTATTAAAAAAAAAAAAATACTAACCCCAAACTTTGTAAAGGTTATGCATCATATAAAGTATCATAATTTCCTTTGAAGAACCATGTAATGCTAAAGGTTCATGACTGCTGAAAATAAATGAAACTAAAAAGGTATTAACTAAAAGTTACAAACTAATAAAATTTAACAGCATCACTGTTTGTGAAGTTTAATTATAAACTAATTTCGAGAGGATCACGTGCTTTTGATTGTCCATGGCTGGTCCCGCATTAGCTAACACATGATTCACCAATCAGACAATTCTTAACTCACTATAAATAACCAAGTTTCTTACCTCAGAGTCTTCCTTTTGAAGAATCCTCCCTCCCACCCCTACTCCCCCTCCTTTCTAGATTGGGCGACACGGCAGCCCAGTGATTGGCACTATTGCCTCACAGCAAGAATGTCACTGGTTAAAGTCCCTACTAAACCAGTTGAAATTTCTGTGCGGAGTTTGCTTGTTCCCCCCTTGCTCGCGTAGATGTTTCCCCCAAGTTCCCTGGTTTCCTCCAAAAACACATTCTAAATTGGCATCATAGTCAAGCTCTAAAGGCCGGCTCACACTTTACGATTTTTATTTTTTAGTTTTTTATAATCCTGAACGATTTGTAGCATGTCAGTCTGCACGAACATAGCTCCCACGTCACACTGTAAGACCTCAGCTTTCATAATGTCAGACTGAACGACAATGAAGACGCGCCAAACACGAAAGAAAATTCCCCCGGAGTTTGACATCATTCACCCGTGACACTTTCACTATCCCACTTTCTGAAATGATTCCTCACAGCAAACGTAAAAAAAATAAATCATAGTTATTCCAAACAGTCCATTTTGCTTGGCATGAACAGCTTCAGTCATCCAAATGTTGTTTTCTTTCTAATTATTAACTTATTAATTTCTACTCATTATTATTACATTTTTCTTACATTATAATATCATTAATATTTTGTGTCAATGCAGAGTGAAGAGTTGTAAACAAGTCTCCTTCAATTAATTTAATCTAAATTATGCAGAGTAACATTAGTACAATATACCTTCATTATTTAAACATATCCTTTGTATTTAAATTATCATTATTATGTGAAACAACACTATTTAGCACTGCCACCATGCCTTGACAATGACTAGTGACTTATTACAACTCTAGTTAAGTTTATCGGCACGCTATATGTATGTCTCCACTAGATTCCAGCTGTGCGCCACTTCGGCATGTTCAGTGTAAAATTCCATCATATCCGTGGACGCCACATTTTTTCCCCGCAATCTGGCAGCCAAATGTGAGAGCATCCTGTAGGCTGCCTCCTGCAGAAAGAGAATGAAACAGATTTACAATCAGTTTACATGGACGTCAGTACATTATTCTGAATTAGACAATATTATGAACGAGGTGTTTACATCAGTTGCTTTTAGAATATTTCTTTCATGTTCCCGTTTTACATGTTAACCACCTTTTTCATACACCCCATGATGCTTTGCGTGAATTATGAAGGTAACTTATGTTAAACTGTAAATAATCAGTGAAATGTAATTAAAAACTGAATGCAATGAGGTGTTATTATTCTCCTCACTGTACATCCTTCCAATGTCAAAATGCAACTTATTAGAATAAATGAATTATTTTCAGTAGGCCATGAATAACCTTGAAAACTCACAATGAGCATTTACGCCATATTATTGACATATTGAATATTAATGTGCTCAGTGTTGGGGAGGTTACTTTGGAAATGTAATAGATTACAGATTACAAATTACCCTATTTAAAATGTAATGAGTAGTGTACCTTTACAATTACTTTATGAAAGTGAAGTAACTAATAACATCTGATTACTTTTTGATTACTTTTAAATTTCTAATGTATATTTTTTAACTAAATCATTTTCAAGCATTTATACCAAGCAGGTGTGACCTTACAGTAGCTCTGTTTAATGTTCGAATTACAAAAACTTTCATCACTTAAGTTAAGATTATATTAATTGAAGTTTAAAGTACAGCCACCACAAAACCAGACCTTATAACAGTTTTTTTTACTGTTGTTACAAAATCAAAAATTTAGTTAGTTGTGTATAGTGATTTTCTGTTTGCAATAAAAATACATCTAAGCTATTTTTGCAATTTTCATTTTTAAATCAAACCAGCTTAAATACAAGTCAATCATATCTTAGAGATCAGTAAAACTGCCACTGAAACATATGAGGCTTAATTGTTCAGTTCAGTTATTTACTGCAATTAATATGCTGTACCAAACAGAAACACATTATAGTATATAACAGCATAAACTAAAAATCCAATAAAACCAGGTGTTACACATTTAAAATACTACAGTAATTTATAGTAAAGGGAAATATTTAGGAATTATATTATTATATTATAGTTACATTATATTGTATTGTATATTTACAACTCTTCATTAATAAATTACACTACATAATATAGTATTATTAGTAACTATCATGAATTAATAATAATTACCATAGTATACTTAAGCCTTTACTACAGTAAACTATATATATATATATATATATATATATATATATATATATAGACCTCCTCTTCCTCAGTCATTTTTGCCTCAAGCAAATTTCTTGTATTAGCCTAATTGGTTGGCGACGTCACTGACCAAAGCGAGAGGTGGCAGTAACATATCAAAAACTTGTTGTCGACCACTGAAAAACAGGTAGAAGAAGAAATCGTCATTCTCGCAGTCTTATGGCTTTATTTTCATCGGCTAGACACCGGCCTCACAGCTCTGTGAATGTCTGTGCCGTCATTTATTGATTCGCGATCGGTAAATATAGCTTGTGTGGACGCTACTACTTGACTTGACTAAAATAATAGCTTCGCTACTGAAAAACGATTTGATTTAGAAAGTAGCGACGCTACTGAGAAATGTAGTTATAGCAGAATAGCACCGCTTTAATAAATGGCCTTAGCAGAAGTTATAGTGCATTTCAAAAACAGGCAAAACAACAGCCTTAGCAGAAGTTATAGTGCATTTCAAAAACAGGCAAAACAACAGATTAATATTATTTAACATATCCCAGATTTTTAAAGAACATTTTTAGATATAACCTCATTTGTAATCTTTAACATTTTCATAAGTAACTAATTTAATTACACATTTTTTCTCAGTAACTGTAACAATTTACAGTTACAATTATTTTATAATTAAGTTACGAAACGCAGTTTCATGTAACTAGTTACTACCCAACGCTGAATGTACTGTAGGCAATACAAAGAAAAATACAAATACAGTGAACTGAAAAAAGCTTCACCACAGATTTAATGGTGATACTAATGTCATTTTAAAACACCTACGACCCTATCATACACCCGGCACAATAAGGCACAAGACATGTATGGTGTGATTTGTTGCTATTTTCAGACCAGCGCAACCCTATTTTTCACGGTTTGCACCACGTTGGTTAAATAGCAAATCCCTTTATGCCATTTTGTGGACTCATGGGTGTGCTAGTCTAAAATGGAGGTGTGTTAAGACGCAATGTTGGCGCATAGATATTTTAAGGAACTGAAATAGACTGTGCCATTGACCAACTAAAAGCTGGTCTAAAGTCCAACGCAGAGCGCGTTAGTTATGCGCCTATGCAGGTCTAAACGCTTATACTTTGCTTTATATACCCAGGATGTACAACAATACACAAATATCTTTACATATGAAGTGCTTTTTTTCAGTTTATTCATGACTGCATGTTTATTTGCGTTTGTATAATGTTATTATTATTAGCAGTATTATTTGCTATATGCATATTTATATTTGTTTTAATAAACCTGTCTGGTTTTGAAGACGTATGCATCAGCATATAGGGCATAAGAATGGGACGTGTGTTTGAATGTAACTCAATTTTTGACCACACTTGTTTATTTTTGTTTATTTATTCATTTGCAAGAAATTAGAACTAAATTTACAAATAGTTTTAAAACAAAAATTTGCGCTTAACAAACTAAATTAAATACATAGGCTAATGGATGTCTTCAGTGGAGTGCGTACAACACTGTTTCCTTACTCCACGAAAGTAAAGGAGTAAAGTAAAGAGCAAAAGTAAAGTAAAGAGGGCGAATGGATGAGGCTCATTCTTTATCCTCGCACAGATAATGCTTAGCTGTTTTCTCGCTAGTAATGCATTCAGTTTTTCCTAAAAGTTTTTACTTACAAAATCCGCCATGTAAATAGCAAATGTGCCATGGCGTGATGCAACTAACTCTTAATAGGAATAGGAGATAATACTTTGATTGGTTTAATGCATGCTATGCTCAAAACACACCCATAACTCATTAAGAGAATAAGCACAACCCTGTTAAGGGCGTCACACACCGGATGCGGCGCGCACATATGAAGAGAGATTAGACTCAATAATAATTCACGCAAAAGACACGATGTACACATGCGTAGCCAAATTTAAGTACGTGAAATATTTATTTATACTTACAAAAACAATTCACATGCACAAAATAAAAATACATTTTCATAAAATACGTTTCACAAATGCAAAACACCATTTGCAAATGGTGAGTGTACAAAAAGTTTTGAATGTTTAAAATTCACGAGTTCATCCTGAATGAGAATGTGCAAATCCTCTCTCACGTACGACTCATTCTGAATACGAGTGTGTGCATTTTTGAGACTTTCCTGTCAGCACACACCTCCCACGTGAGTCACTCGTGCCCTGTAGCCAATAAGATGCGAGCTTACTGTTCAACCAATCACAACTCCCTGAGAACGCGGGAATGACCTAAGCGCTTCATTGTGCGCACCATTTGCGCAGTCTGACTTAATTAACGGAGATGATCCTCTAAGAAGAAGAATACTCCTCTATTTAGCATGGCAGGTGAAGAGCGGGATGCGCGGGTAAGTGGTTACTTGATTTCTATAGTGGTTTATGTATGCAAAGATTAAGTATCAAACGTTTGTTAAAGCAATGGCTGCTGTTTATAATGGAAACTTTATAACGTAAATTAGGATCATCTCCGTTAATTAAGTCAGACTGCGCAAATGGTGCGCACAGTGAAGGCCTTCGGTCATTCCCGCGTTCTCAGGGAGTTGTGATTGGTTGAACAGTAAGCTCGCATCTAATTGGCTACAGGGCACGAGTGACTCACGTGGGAGGTGTGTGCTGACAGGAAAGTCTCAAAAATGCACACACTCGTATTCAGGGTGAGTCGTACGTGATAGAGGATTTGCACATTCTCATTCAGGATGAACTCGTGAATTTTAAACATTCAAAACTTTTTGTACACTCATATATTTGCAAATGGTGTTTTGCATTTGTGAAACGTATTTTATGAAAATGTATTTTTATTTTGTGCATGTGAATTGTTTTTGTAAGTATAAATAAATATTTTACGTACGTGAATTTGGCTACGCATGTGTACATCGTGTCTTTTGCGTGAATTATTATTGAGTCTAATCTCTCTCCATACGCACATGACAGTTTAAAGTATAGCACACCAGATGCGCACATTAGCACTCTATTTAAAATGAAACTAATCAGATGGCGCTCTATGGCACGGCAGAAATATGAACAGAGTCTTGAGTCGTGACTGGCCACCGCAGACAGCAGCTGTCTTGCAGCGCCGGTGTTTGTACTTTGATAGAAATCCATGTTTAGAATTCTGAAATGCATGTCGCTGCTTTAGACCATGCGCCGCAGGAGAAACTGTCCTTAAAATAGCAAAAGTGGATTCACTTAATGCTTTTGCACCATGTGCTTTAGACTTTGCACCTAGATCATTAAAATAGAGCCCCTAGTGTAACTGTAATGTTATTTTCATGATAAATGCTAAATAAAACATCTCATTCCGTTTTTACTGAGTTTATGAATTTTTTGCAACACAACCTTATTGAATGAAGTGTTTTATTTCATTTACTTAAAATGGACCTTGCCTAATTACCCCAAGTACAACCCATAATTTAAAACACAGTAGCCTATCATAGAAAAAGGTGGATAGTAGTGCAAAGATTGATTATTATCACACATTATAAATAAATGCCATCTAATGTTAACTCCAGAATTTCATGTACTGTATCACTGCACAGTATATATTTGTTAAGGTGCCATTTACAGTTTTGGGTGTTCATTCATTTTTTTCTGGCTTAGTCCCTTTATTAATCAAGGGTCGCCACAGGGGAATGAACCGCCAACTTACCAGCATATGCTTTACACAGAGGATGCCCTTCCAGCTGCAACCCATCACTGGGAAACATCCATACACACTAATTCACACACATACACTATGGACAATTTAGCATACCCAATTCACCTAAAGCGCATGTCTTTGGACTTGTGAGGAAAACCGAAGCACCTGGAGGAAACCCACGCGAACACGTGGAGAACATGCAAACTCCACACAGAAATGCAGCCGAGGCTCGAACCAGCGACCTTCTTGCTGTGAGGCGATTGTGCTACCCACTGCGCCCCCAATTTTGGGTGTTTTATTTGTAATTTTACAAAATCTGATGTAAAATTAGGTGCATTTAATTATCTGGCATTCTACAAGTACAAACAGACAGTGTAGGACACAATTTCTTGATTTTAGTTTGTGGCTAAACATTTGACACTGCGCACATGAAAAAAACACCATAGTATTTTATTATTTAAGTGTATACTATGATGTATATATTCTAGCATGTACAACACTTTGTTAATGAATGCTATGGCATACTATAGTATTAACTAAAGTGAACTGATAAACTGTAATAAATACTTTAGTATATATACTTTAGGTTTTACTACAGTAAACTGTGGTATTGTGGTACTTATAAGTTCTGGGCAATTTATGTCACTATAGTTGCTGTATTACCATGGCAAGCATAGAATTACCATAACAAATTAATTCAAGTATTGTACTATAGTATGATTTTGGGGGGAAAAAATGAAAAGGTAAAACAGATGTAATAATTTTCCATAAAATACTGTATTTTTTAATGTGGGAACCTGCAGTATTAGTGAACTGATTAACTGTAATTACCACTGTGGTAATTTATTTTGAGAGTCCGCATGTTGAATTTAAGTTACATTGCATCTACATGCCAACAAATTCTCATTAGATTATATGTAGACTGTTGGGGTTTGGGTTAGTGTTAGTTGACATGTACTTGCAAAGTTTCTTATAGTCAGTTAAAATTCTGTTGAAGGAGCAGTATTAACAGAAATCAAGCAGACAGTCTACTAATACTCAAATAGACCATTAAAATAAAGTGTTACCAATACGGTAGTATATTTTAGGTTTTACTACAGTAAACTGTAGTGAATTGTAGTATTTATAGAGGATAGGGCGATTTATGTCACGATAGTTGTTGAATTACCATGGCATCTATAAAATAACCACAACAGATTAATTTAAGTGATTTACTATAGTATGCTTTAAAAAAATATATAAAAAGGTAAAACAGTTCTAGCAATTTCCTATAAATTACAATATTCTTTAATATAGGTACCTGTAGCATAAACAAAAGTAAACTGATAAACTGT
The DNA here is from genome assembly GCF_903798145.1 of Danio aesculapii. Taxonomy (NCBI): domain Eukaryota; kingdom Metazoa; phylum Chordata; class Actinopteri; order Cypriniformes; family Danionidae; genus Danio; species Danio aesculapii. Next base: position 40,963,822 of record NC_079451.1, on the reverse strand, counting down.
AATAAAGACTGTAGTATATTTAGGTTTTACTACAGTAAACTGTGGTGAATTGTTGTACTAATTCAGTATATGGTGATTTATGTCACTATAGTTGTTGTATTACCACAGCATCTATAGAACAACTACAACAGATTAATTTAAGTGATTTACTATAGTATGGTTTAAAAACGAACAATTATAAAGGTAAAACAGTTGTTTTAATTGATTATAAATTACAGTATTTTTTCATGTGGGTATTGCTTATGTATTCTATTGCAAAAAATCAAAGAATATTGAATCCTAAGCTGTGGTAATAATGTGTCTAAAATGTACAGGTCTATTTTGCACTTCAATAATGTGACTAAAATAGGAATACCCAACAACTTAAATCGATTTTTGTTTACTTTTAAGTGTAAAAGTAAATAAAGGTAATCAAAAATCTCAATTTACATAGCATTCTTAATCAGAATATTGTCTTAACTGAGTTAATATCAGTTACTGTGTTTATTTACATGCTCTTATTTAACCCAAATGCCCCTCATAGCGATTTAGGAAACACATTAACCAGCTTTCTGTCAGCTTACTGATTTGAACGCATCCTTACTGCTAATTAAAGCACATTCAGAAAAAGTAAATAAGCTGCAGAATAAAAAATAAAACTGCAAACTTTGACACTTTCTTGACCTAAACTAAAATAAAAATGTCTTGCATTTGTCTTGCAACATGACAATTTTCCAAATGATTACATTACACCAAATAAACTGATTTACTAGTCCTGTGAACGCTCTTTACTTGCATTGGAGGGTTATTGTTTTGCTTAATAAACAGTTTTTTTGTTTGTTTGGTTTTTGTTTTGTGAGGACACGGTGTGCATGTAAATGTGCTCAATAACCCATTACGTCTCTGTGTTTCAGAATCAGACTTGCATCCTTACCCTTTGAAAGTGAATAGAGCACAGAAGCATTGAAGGTATCGCCTGCTCCAAGTGTGTCCACAAGCTTCTCTGGTGGAAATGCATCTGAATGAATGATCACACCGTCAGGACCCATGGCATCAGCTCCCTTTTCCGCCCAGGCACAAATGAGGGTGGCACTGGATACACATTCAAACTTATATAAGCAGGTAATATTTGAAAAGTACACATTCTTAAAAGCATACAGTAGTTCCAAAAATGAAAATGTCATCAGCATTTACTTCAAAAGGTTCAAAACCTTTATGAATGTCTTTATTTTTCTGGCGTACACAAAGAAGATATTTTGAAGAATGTTGGAAACTGGTGACGTCCATAGTAAGAAAAACAAATAATATGGATTCCAACAGTTTCTTCTTTTGTGTTGAACACAAGAAGGAAATCAAACAGGTTTGTGACAATAGAGTAAATGATGACAGAATTTCTATTTTTGAGTGATCTTTCCCTTTAAGTGGTGATTTTGATGTATAATCAAGTCTATCAAATTTTTGTAGCACTAGTGAAATAAACGTTTGAAGATATTTTAAAACTGTTGGAAACCATTGACATCCATAGTATTTGTTTTTGCCTACAATGGAAGTCGATGGATTCCAGCAGTTTACAAAATATCTTCAAACGTTCATTTCACCAATGTTACAAAAATTCTACTGACTTGATTGGGAAAGTTCACGCAAATTAAATAACACGGAAGAAGGAAATGAAACATAAATGATTACAGAATTTCTATTTTTGAGTAAATTTCCCTTTAAGTGGTGTTTCCGACGCCTAATCAAGTCAGCAGAATTTGTGTAATACTAGGGACATCTAGTGGTCGCTAGACAGACTCACCCCTTCTTCAGTCGACCACTGAAACCCTTCAGTGCTGCAGCGGCTGAGTCGAAACCAAAGTGTTGGGCCACATCCTTACTAACAAAGACCTGGGTGAAAGCAGATACAGATACTCGGGTTATGTGGTATCTAAACATGTATTGGCTGGCCTGTAAATAATAGAATATATTCAGACTTATACAGAATTTAAAAAGCAAAAGATACAAAAACAATGCCCATTAAAGTCTTAAGCTCCTTACATGTTCATTTATTAAATATTGTCTCTACAATATATTTATTAGATATTTTAATTTCAGCTCCCATTAACAGTGCAGTATTGGAAGCTCAACTTATTTGAATATTTGTGCATTGAAAGATGAACAAAATGACAGTTTAATGGGGGTAGATTTATTTTCACACAAAAAAATATATATACTTATTTAATAATTTAATTCATTATATAGTTTTAATAACTAATTTCTAATACACCCATCCCCCCCACCCCCCCACACACACACCCACACACACACCCACACACCCAGTCTAAAGATATACCCTATAGGTGAATTGGATGAACTACATTGGCCGTAGTGTATGAGTGTGAGTTTCCCAGTTGTGGATTGCAGCTGGAAGGGCATCTGCTGCGGAAAACATATCCCGGAATAGTTGGCGGTTCATTAAGCTGTGGCGACCCCTGATAAATAAGGGACTAAGCCGAAGGAAAATTAATGAATTAATAATATCTCATTTCTTTTGTCATTGCCATGATGACAGTACATAATATTTTTACTAGTAATTTACAAGATGCTAATATCCAGCTTAAAGTCTAATTTAAAGGCTTTACTAAGGTTAATTAGACAAGTCATTGGGCAACAATGGATTATAAACACAAACAGTGCTTCATAACCTCAACACAATCCTCCAGAAATCCTTTAATATGCTGCTTAGATAATCAATAATTTTTAATAATGTTGATTTTATTTTTTTATTAATGTGTAAACTGGCCAAATCCACCCATTCAAAATTTACAATTAACATTTGACTATTATTCAATCAATAAATCCAAAGTTAATAAGCCACAAAACAAAACTAAGTAATTAATTAAAATCAAAATAATGCTTTTTATTCACATGTTTAATCGTACCAAATCACCCAGAGGGAAAAGCTGATAGAGCGGCTCTCTGGTCTTCTCGATTTCCACAGAGATGGTGATTCTGTTCTTCTCGTCTTGTTTTTTGTTGTACTCTCTCACCCTGTCAATCATCTTCACTTGTTCGTCAGCATTACGGCCCTGACAACACATTCATAAAATGATCAGCTCTGGCTCTCCACTTGTGGAATAAAATAAAGATCAGAAAGAACTAAATGATGTTTCAGTGTGTTTTAATATGTAGCAAACGAAAGTTATTTGGCAGACCCGCTCACCTCCCAGTGGACCCACTTGTATTGGCTCAGATCAACCTTTGAAAAATCTTCTACAGAAACATCTGGCAAGTTTCTGATTAAACAGAGAGAATAGCTGATGAACGTGCTTTTTTTGTATTTTAGACTACAACAGTCAGTGTGGTCATCAGTATATGAGAAGTTCCAGATAGGTCATAATCACGCTCTATTATTTTGACATGATTTTTCTGTAATCATATAATTCGAAACTATTTACAGTCACAAAGTGAATCAGTGCAAGATCTGCAGTGGAAAAACCTTAGATTACTGCTTTAGAGCGGATGCCTGTCAGTTTGTATACAGAAAAGCATTCGATAACAGTCATCAGTGCGAACAAATAGTCAGCTTTGGGCTGTTATTATAAGATAACAGTGATTATAAACCAATGTGTGCTCCTCATCATAGAGAAGGAGAAGATTTGGAAGTTTTCAAAACAGGTATTAGTGATGAGAAATATTATTTAAGGCAGAAATAAAAATAAGTGCTGTTTTTTTATGTTAGTTTGCTACAGACAAAGCAAATAAAAGTAAATGATACTGTGCAGTCCACTAGTCCACAAAATAAACCTCAGCAGAGAGTTTTGTATCATTCTGCATGAGGTTTATTTTGGGATAATGAGCATCTAACTGGATCATCCCACTTATTACACGGCTGCTTGACAAATAAATAGAAGCAATTACAATTATATATTGATTTGAGATGAAATAGTATTATTATGTGGTACTGTAATAAATGCAGTTGCCAGTAATTGCTCGGTTGTGCTGTTTAGTGGTCATTAAACTGAAATATTTGGACATGGAATGTGGAGAGTGAATATTCAGTTTAGTATTTAAGGCAGCCATGGAATAGAGTGAATTAGTGCCCATCAGCTAGAAGTTCCAGAAGTATTTTTCCAATTCATTTTATCCAATGGGGATATTAAAAAGGTTTTTGTGAATGTTTTACAAGCAACGAACCAAACCAAACAGCTACAAGCTGAATCACAACATTACAAGCGTTCATTTGAAGTAAAAACGTATGTGAAAAAATAAAGATACATGAATAAGGTTTTAATGAGAAAAAAAAATTACAATCCAAACCACTGCTTAATATAAAATACAGATATGAACTACATATGTAAGAGAATAATTTGATGAAAATTATTACGATATATATGCACAATTAATATTTTTCAGATTTTACAGTGATCGGCCCGAATATCCATTATTTAACAGTTTCAGTATTTAATTTATTTCATTTATTTTATGTTGTATAAATTGCATTATGAATTCAAAATTCAACTACTACTTTATTGCAATTTTAGTAGTTTGAAACAGTATAAAAAGCATAAGAAATAATATAGAGAGAGTATTAAGTCTGTAAAATAACAATAAAAAATACTGGCAGTTTATTACCAGGTTTTTGTACTGTAGTTTACAACACAACTCAACCAATATATCACTTCAAAAACTATTAAAAATGTCAATAAAAGTCATCAGAAGTTGTTGGAGAAAAAGATCAAGGTCCCATAATGCAATTTAAAAGCTTAAATAAATGAAAATAAAAACAGTGAATCACAAATTATGAATAACTGCTAATTTATGGATTTTTTTTCTGTGTAGTATTTCTTAACAAATTCTGCTATTTAACATGATTATATTAAAAACTGCTCAATTATTGTGAACATAGCATTTAATAAAAGCATATGCAATTGATTAACAACCTCAGACTGTTTCAAAAGCAGGTCTGCCTTTAAAACTGTATCAGTTATTCTTAAAAAAACAGTTTCCTCATGGAAAAGAAATGAATGGAGATTTTACTTCTGGAACCTGCAGGTTGCACTCTGCAAGTGAGCTAGTAAGCTTTGACATTGTGTGCTGTTGTGTGTTGTTTAAACAAATGAATAAAATAATTTAGCAAATTAAATTAACTGTTAATAATTTCCCACAAAAAAAAAATCATAAGCACTCAAATAAATGCATGCAATGTCAAATTGTCGTGATTTGTTATATCAGCAGCGATATCAAGACTAAATGAATGTCAATTATGACATTCATAGATTATGATTATTATAATTCACGGATCTGACTTTGATTATATTATGATTATTGTGACTTTTAGATGTTGCTCTTACGTGTCTGAGAGCACGACAGTGCGAGAGCCATTGGCAGGACACACCACACAACAGGCACACGGGGTCTCACCCCACTTCTGCCAAGCCACACCAGAAATGTCCACCCCGCGCCGTGCAAAATCCCCCGTGATGAAACTAGTACAGCAAACAGAAAGGCACTGCAGTGACCCATATGCACTACTGAGTGATTTGGGCAGGAAACGTTTATCAGGCTCACAAAGCGTGCCGCATTGAACTTCGAACCATGCACCTTCAGTGCACTCTTAGAAATGTAAAAAGCATCACCACATAGAGAGTTAGCAATTTGTTTTTTACATTTTGATGCGATCAGGAATATGTCAGCTGGAATAGTTGTTCCTGTGAGGAAAGAGCTTTGTACTTACACATGAACACACACACAAACCTGTTCATATGTAGAATTGTACGGCTTCCTGTGGTCACACTGCTGATTACTACAGAGGCTGGAAAGGAGCATTCAGCATGCTCCAGAAGAAGAGAGATGTCAATCTTGTACATTTGAAAGTCATTCAAGATGAAGCTAGAAGAACACATTAGCAAGGAAATGTATGCATACAGAACTTAAGTGTACAGCTAATGTGCGATCTAAAAAAAAAAGTGTGATCTTCGGAAAGTTGTGGGAGGAACTGAAAAGTATGGAAGCTTGTTTCAGCCACAGGTTTTTCTTGCAGTTCTAAAATAAAAATAATTTTAAATAGCCTTAATTGCAAGACATAAACTTCAAAGTCTGTCTATGTGTCAGCAATTTGAAAAAAGTCATTGTGATTTTGTATGTGACCGTTCTTACATTCCCCCTCACGATTCTGCATATTTACCTCACAATTTTGGCTTTTACATGCATATAAAGTTCTCATTTAATATGTTATTTAGTCTTTGTTTACTGGCAAAACAAATTTCATTGTGCGGTGTAGGGCTGCACGATATTGAAAAAATCTGACATTGCAATATTTTATTTTGCTGCGATTTATATTGCGATATGAATACAGTTTCACCAGATGACTTGAATAGCTCTATTTGAAAAAACAAATTAACTTTGAAATTGCTAGAATAAATAAATAAGAGCAAATATAAAAGTGAAATAAGTAGTGGGATATTCAGGTAGAGTAATACAATAAACTACGATGTTTTCATGATATTTTAACCCCAATAATGATAGATCACAATATCAGCAATATATCACAAGAAAATCCATAATATATCATGATATTTGTGAATGAGGAGGGAAAGATGCATTAAAAATTCACAAGATGTGTTTGTTTTATTAACAGCACATACATTTATTATTAGATATATGTTCGATCCCCCATTATGAGAATTGCCACCTCATGCATATAGCTATTTTGTCCTGCCCCTATTAATGAATAATCAAATGTAAAGTAAAATGTAAACACTGCACATTCTTCATTGCTGATCAACAATAATATCCCAAATCCACATTGCAGATGCTGTGATGTGACTACTGCGAATGCACACATTGCAATCTCGATGCTGAAACGATATACTGTGCAGCTCTAGTATGGTGTAAACCGTTTTAAGCCTTAAGTTAAGTGAAAATGCATTGCACATACCAGTATCTGTGTGCATATGTGTATATTCAGGGTTATCAACCACATATTGATATTTTTAAACTCTTCTGAAAAAAAATTGGCATTATGTTGTCTAAAATCAATATGAAGTTTTACTCAAACACATAAATATATAATTTTTATACTGTATTGTTAAATTGTATGTTATGTTGTATGTTATTCTTCCAGTTTATATTGTAATCTGTATCAAATATGTGACTTATTATTCTGAAAATTGTCACACTTTACAATAGATTCCATTAGTTAATGTTAATCTATTTACTAAGAATGAGCAATACTTATTAATCATAGTTCAACATTTACTAATCCATCTATAAAATCCAAAGTGGTGCTAGTCAACATTAGTTAATGCACTGTGAGTTAACAACTAACAATGAGTGATTTGTATTTTCATTAATTAATGTTAACCAAGATACTGTACTAAATGCAGTGTTCATGTTAGTAAATACATTAACAAATACATAAACAGTTACCCTGAAAATGTCGTTGTACAACAATAGATAAAAAAAAACACTTACTCAGCGACTGGTCCAGGAGCCAAAGACCCCATAAATGCACAAGGGGCCCCGAGAAGAGACAAAACAGTGCACGTGTTTGATGCGTTTCCTCCTCTCTGCCATCTCTGAGACACGCATCTAACATGATCAACAATTGGGTTATTTTATGACACCGGTGATGCAACAGTAACTGCAGGGTATATCAAGTCTATATGGTTGGTTAAGCTTTTGGATTGGTAACGCAAAACGTGCACTAATATAGTAATACTGTACAAGTTGTTGGATGTATCCGAATTTCCTACCTGGTATCAGTATCTTCTTCCGGGTATTTATCCACAACATTTATGATATCCAGACACACCAAACCAATGCAGAGGATCTTTTTCTCTTCCATATTCTCCCTGCAGAAAGAAATCCTGAACTACGGACCTGGGAGGAGAGGTCATAACGTCACACTATTCCGAAGATTTTTCTTTCTGAGTGAATGGGAGAGGTAAACACGGACACGAAGTGTGACGGCTTTTACCGAGTGTGTCCGAAAGTACCAGCGCGAACTGAGCGAAAGACACGATGATTTCCGAAGTTTACCGAGTGTCAACGTGAGTTCTTACCGTTGCATTTTTTTTGTGTGTGTGCTGTAATGCCTGTAGTTGTTTACAAACGTATTTTATGCCACGTGACGGACATCCAGATTATTTGTTTATTCATCGTTATCTTTTATAAATATACAAGTACTAGTTGTATTTTAGGCAATGGCCTGCGTGCTGGTAGTTGACAAGAGATTCGGTAAGCATATTAACGTTAACGTTACTTGCTGACTATAAACATATATATTTATGTTGAGTACCCGTGTTTGTTTAATATTTAATGTATAATATTCGACATATTTATGTATATAGAGGCAGTTTCATAATAACATTTTGACCAATTCGCAGTCAAATGGAAGTTGTAGCATCTGATTTAAATGATAACAAACGAACAACATGTTGAGCCTACGTTTTAAAAAGTTATATCCAGTCTTTAAGATTAAATATTATTTAAATACTTTTTATATTTTATGTGTGCTACATATGTTCTGGGGCAGAAATAGGGATTTGAGGGGCCCTAAGCAATTCCTATGAGGCGCCGTGTAGGATTTAAATCAAACTTTGCTTATCAACACACACATAAACACGTGCATATACACCTATAAATTACTCGCATATACACCTATACTTTTAGATGTTTAAAACAACATATATGAAACTTGTGTATATACATATAAACTTGACACACGCATACACTCACACACACACACGCACATACATATAAACTCCATTTATGCAAACACTACGACACACGCGCACATACATATATACTCCATCCATGCAAACACACCCACATTAACACACGCACATACATATATATATTCCATCCATGCATACACACCCACACTAACACACGCACATACATATAAACTCCATCTATGCAAACACACCCACACACACGCGCACATACATATAAACTGCATTTATGCAAACACACCCATATATATATAATGACTTGTGTATATACATATATGCAAGTGATTTCATATGTGAGTGCGCATGAATTTTTCACTTTAAACGGAAGGTATTTCAGTATAACAGGAAGTTATCTCAGTTCATAAAAAAGAAGTCATTTCAGTGTAAAAGTCACAGCCAAAACGAAATATATCATTATTTATAATTATAAGCATGTATCAGGTAATTTCATTAGCTGTGTTGTAGTGAAATCTATCCTATCTTCAAGCTTATGAAATATAAATGATGTGATTAATGGAGGTATTAGGTCTTTTGATTATTGAAAACATGACATGACTGCTCCAGCAAAATGTTTATTAAAATCCTAAAATAAATGAAAGCAGTAGGTTTAATCAATACACGGTCACACATGAAGTATATAATATTATTTATTATTAGAATAAATACATTGTTGTCTAATATGATTTTCTGTATCGTGTCGCAATCCTTAATGGGTTATTTTGGGTCCACACTTCAGTCCAGAAGGTGGCAGGAATGCACATTGTTGGTTTGCCAGCTGCCATTAATCAGAAAATAAGACGAAGTAAGCTATTTTGCCACGTTTCTCCATTTGAATGACCATGATGAACAGTGATAGCGCTAACGTTACAGACGCAACTAACATTTCGCCGACTATAATAAGATCCATATCTAATTCAGTGGAGTCAAATGTGTCCCCTTCAGCTGAACTGCAAACAGAATCTGAATTGCGCAATTTGTTTCGCCATCAAGGCCCGCAGTTCAAGACTGCGGTCACGCCATCTGCGGTTCGGAGAGAGACGGTCACGCTATCTGTGCTTTAAATTGTAGTGCGCGTCTACTCTGTGTTTTGCGGTAGACTAAAGACGCGTGTGTTTAATGCGCTGCAGTTTTATAATCTTGTTTCACTTTTATTCGCCTGACTATATCATCCTCATTGCAATTAGCACAAGTAAATAAAGCACCGAAAAACGTCACGGCTATCAAGATCACTCTGAAATTCATGTTGATTTGCATGAGAAAAAAAATTACTTAATGCCTTCCGTTCACACTGAAAAGTTAACGCACATCCACATATAAATCACCTGCAAATATGCACAACTTTGTATACATTTGTGTATCTTATTTTGGATGTTTGCTCGACTGTTTAACAGGTGTTTATGCATGCTGGGAGTTGTATGTGTGTGGGTGTGTTTGCATAGATGGAGTATTTATGAATGTGCGTGTGTTAATGTGGGTGTGTTTGCATAGATGGAGTATATATGGATGTGCGTGTGTTAATGTGGGTGTGTTTGCATAGATGGAGTATATATGTATGTGCGCGTGTGTGTGGGTGTGTTTGCATAGATGGAGTTTATATGTATGTGCGTGTGTTAATGTGGGTGTGTTTGCATAGATGGAGTATATATGGATGTGCATGTGTTAATGTGGGTGTGTATGCGTGGATGGAGTATATATGTATGTGCGTGTGTTAATGTGGGTGTGTTTGCATGGATGGAGTATATATGTATGTGCGCGTGTGTGTGAGTGTATGCGTGTGTCAAGTTTATATGTATATAAACAAGTTTCATATATGTTGTTTTGAACATCTAAAAGTATAGGTGTATATGCGAGTAATTTATAGGTGTATATGCACGTGTTTATGTGTGTGTTGATAAGCAAAGTTTGATTTAAATCCTACACGGCGCCTCATAAATTCCAGCCATGGGGCCCAGCAGTCCTAATATGCACCCTTTATTCTATCTATCTATCTATCTATCTATCTATCTATCTATCTATCTATCTATCTATCTATCTATCTATCTATCTATCTATCTATCTATCTATCTATCTGTCTATCTGTCTGTCTGTCTGTCTGTCTTGTTTCTAGATTTTTATCTTAATATAATCTCTACATTTTTAATTAATTGATTCTTAAAATTACTAAAAAACTGAATGAAACCTGATTTTATTGCTGAACTGATTCATGATTAGGGGATCGGGACAGATTTACATGGATGTAAAAATTACATATTGTCATTTGTTAGACTCTCACCATAGAAAATATGATAGAAAACTACAGTATGTTAAATATTATTTATAAAAAAACTTATAGGTTTCATTTGGGGGCTTCTGATTACCTGGGGCCCTAAATAGCTGTTTACCTTGACTGTTGGTTAAATCCGCCACTATATGTTTATCTCTCATCAAGGCACAACAAGTTTTGGAAACTCTAGAAAAAAAAAAAAAGTAATGTACAACTGATTTGATTTTCTGTATTAACATTAATGGTATTAATTATTTCTGAAAACAGACCTCGAATGAAGAAACAGAGATGAATTCAGAAAGTGTGGTGGCAAACAGTAACGTGGAGATTTTCCAGATCTACAAACTCCTGCAACATGTACGGGAGAAGAACAAACCACAGATAAAAAAGATGGTCTGCGCAGGTGTATTCAACCTGATAAACCTGACTGAACCCAAACATGGACTCGGTGTCCTGTATCAGGCAACTGTGGATAGAGATGAAGAGCTGGTACAGTTTCTTCTGTCTCTGAGAGCCCATCCTGACATACAGGACAAGAAGGGCTGCACACCGCTCATGCTGGCTGCACAGTTGGGCTACTACAATATTGTGCATATTTTGATCAAAGGTTATGCAAATGTGAATTGCACAGATAAAGAGGGCAAAGGTGAGAACATATATATAGAACTATATGGTACACTATAATTATAGAATTTACACAAACAGGTTAACCTCATAAAGCTTTAAAGCTAGTAAAGGGTGACAAAAAATTGACAGAATTAAAATTTTCGTCCCTTTATTACATTAGATTAAAAAAATCTTGATTATGTGCTCACTTCAACCAACATGTTAATTTCTTTCTTCAGCTTCAGTCAGAAAGAAGGTTTTTGAGGAAAACATTCGCAAAGTTTTCTCCATATATTGAACATATAGTGCCAAATTGCAGTTTCAGTGCAGCTTTAAATGATTTTACAGGATCCCAGGCAAGTAATACTTGCATAGTAAAACGATTGGTTGTTTTTATTATATATACTTTAACCACAAAAGCTTACATTCCAGTGCTACAATTTGTTTAATTATAACTTATTTGTCAGCTGGGATTGTGAAGCTGCGTTGAAAATAAGCACAATGCATTGTTTCAGCATCAACATCGGAATGTGCACATCTGCGTTAGTCACACCTGCAACAGTCACATCGCAGGATCTTTAATGTCAAGTAGGAGCTACAGTTTGGAATTCTTGTTATTTTTTAGGTTAGTTGCAAAGTTTAACCATTTAACCAAAGCTTATATTTTGCAGAAACGTCTCAAGTGATTTTAGAGCATTCAGGCGCAAGAAACATTAACATTTGTAGTTTTATCAAAGATTAATTGCATTTCACTTTCATTTAATTTCCAGAAAAATATAAAGTTCTATTCTTTTCTCATTTGTATCTTTTGTTAAATCTAGTTTAAAATTAATAGTTTAGTTATAAATTATGCAGATGCACTCCCCTATAAAATCACCCCATCCATTTTCAAGTAATGAGTTCTTTACAAATAGTTATTCAATCTATCTGATGAAATATATTTCATATTGCAATTTATGTCACAGTAAAACAAAACATTACAATGTCCTTTTTATTTACATTTTTTGCAATATTGTGTAGCCTTAATTGAAACTGCAATTTGGGTGTTCATAAAACTCCAAGTGGAGAAAAAATTATGAAATATTTGCCTAAAAAATGATAACAAAATTGTTAATGTGGACTTGAACTAATCCGTTATTGTGTTAAAAATAAAAAAAACATTGACCCCCCTAATAATGCTTTATCCCCCCTGAAGGACATCAAAAAATATGTATGGGGAGGGAGGGTCATCCCTTTATAGTAAGAAATAGCTTAATTCAATGTTATCTTTATTAAATATTAATAATCAAATAATATAAATATACATTTCACCCCCCATAACAGTTCAAGAGTTCCCACTTAAATATGCTTAGCGTTTATAGCAGGTTTGGCATGCTGTCCTGAGAGAGAACCCTGAGCTCGGAGATACTTGAGCCAAAGGCTCCCGCCTGGTCAATAAGTATATAAGGGGATCCGAGATCAAGTAGGTCTTGAGAGCTCCCCCTTAGAAAAGGGGAGGAAAGGGAGGAGATGGGGTGGAAGGGGGGGATTCTTCCAAAACGAAGATAGAGCAGTAAGGAGAAAGCGATCCATTTATAGTAAGCTTCGATCACTCTGATTGAGTTAATAACGATTACAGATGAGAAGCCAGTCGTGCTCCTCTCGAAATTAGTGAAACTTCACTTCATACCACTGTGATGCATTTTGCATGTAGCCTGAAAAAAGAAAATTACACAGAATTTGTATAGTTTGATCTACAGTAACCTTTAAAATAGTCACTAAATATCCCTCAAAACACTGAAAACATATACATTTCATTAATAAGTTAGATGGGGGGAGGGGGGTTTGTTATTTGTTGAGGTTATATCCTCTGATTTTTATTTTATTAGTATAAGCTTAAAGGATATTTAGGGCATGTGTTTAGAATATATACTAAACTTCTATTGTTTGATTTGCAGGGGTGCTGTTTTACTGTCTCTCTCCATCCAAAGAACACGCTCTCTGCCTACAGATGGCGCTCACCAGCAATGCAAATTTCAACAACGTTTCTAATTCAGGGAAGCCACTTCTTGTGTTCGCCTGTGAAAATGCAAAGGACTGTGAAGACCTGTGCTTAAACATTCTGGAGAAAGGAGCTGATCCCAATGCAGTTGATCAGGTTTCAAATATGAGCTCCCTCATATTTTATAAAAAAAGCAATAATTATACAAGAGTCTCTTTGACAAAGACACAATATTACAGTATTTTAATAGACAAATGTGAAAATCAATGAAATGGAATCATTATAATTAGTCATGTTGGGTCTCTATAGGTGACACGATGCTCTGCGCTCATGGAGGCATCTAAAGCTGGTGCGGTAAAGCTTGTAAGAGCCATTTCACAAAAAGGAGGGAATCCTAACTTAGTGGATGAAGAAGGACGGTGTGCTGCCCACTTTGCTGCAGAAGGAGGTTTTCTTGAGGTTATTTCATGGCAATATTAAGAGCACGAAATATGGCATTGTTTCACTTCGGAGAGTATTACTGTTTTTGTTTTATATAGGTTTTACAGGTGCTGTCAGCATACTCGGCTGACTTTTGTATATGCACAACAAAGGGTAGCACACCACTGCACTTTGCTGCTGCCGGTGGGTTCAGTGAGTGCTGTAGATTCCTGGCTCAGAGAGGTATGATCTAAAGGTTTTCTATTATTTCCAAAGAATAAGAGCCAGTCATTAAAGTACCCATGAAATCAAAACCAACCATATTGATTTTGTTAGCTATTTTGCTAACTTGATGGTGAACAATTCATCTGTGCATGTCGTTAAGAAAAAAATAGCTTTCTCTTGTAGTCTAAAATAAAATTTGATGAATTCTTAAATTAAAATTTAATTCTTAGATTACGTCTGTCTGGGGTATTGGGCATGTCGTACACATTTAACCACGCCTCTCCAACTGTCAGTTTTAACAGCGTTATGACAACAAACAGAAATGGTGAGAAGCAGGGGCCGTTTACTAAATAATTTTGTGTTGCACCATCAAACTTAGTTTAAATGTAATGCTTTGTATTCAACTAAATACAACAGCAGCCCCCCATGTATAATGATAGAAAAGAGATGAGAGCAAGATTAGTTTACACTGAGGAGCTCACGATATGATAATGACAAATGATCTCCCTCTACTCCCAGCCTCATTTTCCTCTCAAATCTCGCATTTGTTTCAGTTCATGAAAGAAGAGTTTGTTTTTGTTTCAAGGAGTATTTTGTGTTAACTGTATCTATTAATGAAAACGAGAATTTCCCCATGACTGAGTTTTTCTTCCTGCTCTTTTGTCTTTTAAATAGGATATAAAAAAATCAAGTGTAATGATTTGATAATTCATGTGTATTTTGCGTGCATTCACGGCTCGTGGTGTAGGTGTGTGTGTCATCTGTTATTAGTGACTGTCTGTAATTTAATGTGTTATACAAATGTGATTTATAATTTCATTTTCATAGGACAGTTATATATAGATGCATTAGTTGCAGAATTTTAAAGCAGTTTAACGATTTAAATACTTTTTGGATATTATGGACATAATATATTATGACTATTATGTGATTCAGTGCAACTACGCATGACTTTACAAAGAGCTTACGACCTTCTAATTATGGTTTGCCTTAAGAGCATGTGGTGCAACGGAAGTGAGAACAAATTTAGTTACAAACTAGCTAGTAGTTACTAAGCCCCTAGTGTGGACTTTACGTTCTAGGTTGAATGAACTTTCCTTAAACCCTTTTCCTGATCTTTCGGAACGAAATGACTTCTTTACTGCATCCAATCAGCTCACAGTGGAAAAAACAAGCCATGCCCACTGTTTTCCCATTTAACATTCCATTTCTCTAGGAACTGCATCACAATATGAAAAATAAAAAATGGTCGCAGCTTCCAGTTCATGCGGAATCCAGAAGTTTTACATTATGACTAGTTATGCAAGATAAATTGATAACTGATGAATGCTAATTTTTGACCTTATCTTTGTCACCCCAATAAGAAAAGAAGTGTTTTTGCTTGAGGAAAGGAAAAAATATCAGGAGTGTGCGAGTTTTTCAACATAAAAAAATGCAGCAGAATTGCAATGTGTAAATGATTTTAGGAGTAAAAAACATTATATATTTGTAATCAAATTCTAAATATAAAGAGTTATCAGTACTGGCCAAAGTTTAATTTCAGTGCCTCCCTATTTATGTCATATGTCAAAGTCAAATTTATAAGTCCTCATGCTCAATTTTTATTTTCCAAGTGATGGTTGACAGAGCAAGTACATTTTCATAGAATTTCCTATAATATTCTCTAACTTACAGTCTTATGTCTTTAAGTTTGGCTGGAATAAAATCAGTTATATTAGTTATAAAGCAGTTAAATTAGTTATTAGAAATTATTTATTAACACTATTATTTAAAAAAATTGAAAAAAAAAAATCCACTAAACAACACATACAAAATATTTTTTAAAGAACTAAAATTTCACAGGCTAATAATTTTGACTTTAGCTGTTTATTACATCAAATATTATTTTTTGTTTGTCTATATCTACAATAGGATGTAATCCCAAACTGAAGAATCTGGAAGGTCAACTTCCAAGCCAAGTCGCCAAAAGCAACGGCCACAAAGCTGCATTGAAGGAGCTTAAGAAAGCAGAAAAAAGACATGTGAAGTTTTCTGCACCTGATGCCATAAACCCCAATGAACCCTGGGCCATCATGCTTCACGACTGGTCCTGTGAACATGAGGCAGCCTTGCGCAGATCCTTTGAATCTGCTGTAGAGCTGGATAAACCTGTTCAAACAGTTTCTCTGGAGACATTTGTGTCTTTGCTGTCCACGAATCAAGCACCAGTGAGTAATGAGAACTTGCAGAGGGTAATCAAGCAGCATGACAAAAGCCACGAAGGTGTCATCAATCTAAATGAGTTTTTCAAAGGCCTCAAATACCTCCAAAAGCCCTTTGTCATCTCATCTTATGCTCCAAAGCCGGCTAAAAAAGGAAAGGGCCCCAAAGAAAAAAAGAAGAAAGATAAATGTAACTCATTATTGCCCATATGCACGATGCCACCTGAGCTGGTCTTGAAAAGAGAAGACAGTGGGCTACCTTACTACATGATCGAGATCTGCCAGATGTTTACTCACATCAAACCCTTCAACCAAGACCAACCTTCAATCCACCACATTGAGAATGATTCGGCATGGTATATTGAGCCTGCAAAGATCTATAGCAACGTCAATTACTGTGTGAGGAGTGGAGATCTAGAATCTCTAAGACTGGCGTTTGCTCAACATGTGCCTGTTGATATCAAAGATCAGTTCTATAAGACTCCACTTTTGACAGCATGCAGCTGTGGAAACTACCAAGTCGCTGAATTCCTCATTTCACTGGGGTAAGTTGACTAGTTACTACATACTACTAGGGATGCAAGGATTAACCGATTTCACTATTAACCGCGATTTAATTTGTCACGGTTAATTAATTTTAAAGGCTTCTCAACACTGAGTTTCTGCACGTAACAAAACTGCTGCAACTAAACAAAGTGTTGCCAACTGTGTGCTAGTTTAAAATTCTGAGCTTGTACACCGAGGCTAATACGCACACACACTGGATTAACTATGGCTAAGGCTATTAAGGGCTGTTCACATATTGCATCTTTTGCGTGCACAAGTTCGTTATTTCCAATGAAGGCGCGCGCATATTGGGTGCAACGCACTTGTGCTTTCCAGGCACACCTAGTTGAAAATATGCCGCAAGTCTCAGCGAGTCACGTAACAAGAACTGACTGATCAGCTTCATACTTTGTACAGAATATACACATTACTACTCAAAACAAATAAAAAAAAACTCAGCTGGGCTTGACGCAGCCAGAGAAACATTTCCCAATGAGTGAAAATTACAGCAGCGTTGATATGGAGGGTTTTTCTCCGTGCCTTCTGGCTGCCTCGTTTCTATTGGGCACACGCAGACATTTGTCCCATCGCGCTTCATTCACAACACCTCAAAACAAGTTTTTAAGTTGATGCCCATGCAGCAGGACATTCTAAATAGATAAATGTATATAAATCAGTGCTTAATTTCAGCAGGATCTTGCCGGATCTTGTTCAAGGAAATATCAGATATTTGTATTTTTCTTTCCGGTGTCATGAAAAATCGGGTTCCCCCTGACAATTGGGTCCGCCTAGGATCCTATTGATTCACTGGATATCATATATATATATATATATATATATATATATATATATATATATATATATATATATATATATATATATATATATATATATATATATATATATATATATAAATGCAGTGAAATCTCGTTTAAATTTATGCCATTTAAAAGAATGTTATAATTACATAAAACTATTTTAAATTGTGTATTTCGTATCCTGATGTACAACTAAAGACATGTGTAAAGTTTTTATTTTAGATAGCCTGCGACGTGCTACCAGTTCTTATTTAAATATATAATGTTACATATAAATACATAAAAACATCAAAA
>NC_079451.1:40933272-40940772 GCF_903798145.1 Danio aesculapii | reverse complement strand
CCTAAATGTGAAATATGATTTTAAACTAGGATGTAATTCTGTTTAGTTTTGCCTATTAAGAAAACAATCACTGACTGTTTCTCAGAATAATCTAGAAACCAAACAAGGCACTCTAGCAATGCACTGAAACATACATTTTTGCATGGAAGTTGTAGTTACTGTTCAATAAATGTACATTCTGCAAACCGAGAAATTCATAACACCTGCGTATTGTTGTTTCTAGGTTCTGACTTGGCACATTCATGTGAAAAGATACACAGCAGAGTCAGCTGGAACTCTATCTGTCGATCTGTACTGTGAAACCGGATGTGATGATAATTCAAGAGACTGCTGCAGAAAGGACAGAAGCAGGGCAATCAATGGACAGGTTGGTTTTTCACTATGAAATAGTTCATACACCAGGAGTGTTTAATAAGCGCTAGGCTATAAAAGGATGAGGAAATGATAATCAGCTCCAGTGCAAGAGGTAATTGCCTTGATGATGTGGCACTCACACATACACACACTGACCTTAGCTCCTAATCTTTAGCTCCAAAGGAAAAAGGAAGAGGAGGGGCGTTGGAAAAACCTGTCTCACAAATGAGAAGAGAGGAATATGTAGAGAAGGAAATGAAGGTTAATCAAGGAAAGAAGGTCAAACGAGTTTATGTTAGATGGATGTTGAATGCTTGATTCTGATTAGCTGATTCTAAGGTGTGCAATTATTTTCAAATAAACACACAGCTAATGTAGTACATGACTGCATTACATTTACATATCACTACGCTGAATGATTTCAGTTGTTTCACAGCTGACAGTAGTCAAAAATCAAACCAAAACAAAAGGATTTGGGTCAGACGCTTGAGAAACTAGTCCTACAAACAGCAGCGAAATGAGGACAAAAACCTTGATATACAATATGCACAGATACATTTCTTGATATACAGCATCAGAACAATGTCTCACTTGATTTGATCTGTTGAATTCTTAAAAAACAATGCATTCCTGGAAGCATGCATCACCATCCAGATGTTCATTATTATTTATTTTTAATTCAGTGGCCCGTTGTCAATTATGCCTAACATCAAAAAATACAAACTGTATTGTATTTAATTAATTAATGAGCAGTAGCAACAGGGCACAGTATCTCACGATGCAAATGGACCCATTATAAGTTATTATTTTAACAGTCAACCAGACAATATTAAAGCACTTTGAAAATGCAAGACATTTTTCCAAGATCCTGCTGAATACTAAATTGCATGCACTTTATAATAGAATGAAATAAAGTACAGTATCTCACGGGCAGCATGGTGGCGCAGTGGACAAAATATGAACCACTTCTCCAGAGTTGCTCTGAGAATCATTTCACAAAAACATATTGAAGATATTGACAAATTATGACAAAACTATTAATATTGTCTAAACTATATATATAGGCGACACAATGGTGCAGTGGTTAACACCATTGCCTCACAGAAAGAAGGTCAGTGGTTCGAGCCCCGGCTTGGTCAGTTGGAATTTCTGCGTGGAGTTTGCATGTTCTCCCCATGTTCATGTGGGTTTCCCCCGGGTGCTCCGTTTTGCCCCACAGTCCAAAGACGTGCTGTAGGTGTATTGGGTAAGCTAAATTGTCCGTAGTGTATGTGTGAATTTATGTGTATGAGTGTATGGATGTTACCCAGTGATGGGTTGCGGCTGGAAGGACATCCGCTACGTAAAACATATGCTGGATAAGTTGACGGTTCATTCCGCTGTGGCGACCCCAGATTGATAAAGGGATTAAGCCGAAAAGAAAATGAATGAATGAATGAACAGTATCTCATTTTTCAAATTACAAGCATTAGGCAGATGCAATATTTTTAGCTTAGGATGAAAAATTGCACCTAATTTTTCTTAATTTTTCTCAATTCTGCATAATATTTATCAAAATAAAATTCAATTCAAGTTGTAAATCACTTTTTAAAATAATTATCTTTCTAAAGCAGCTTCACAAAAGGTGCACATCATTACATTACAGTCAAAATCAGAAGAAGTTGTATATAGGGTTAGCAGTATATAAGTGTAGTTAACCTGCAGTTATACAGTATATACTGTAGCATCCTTCCAAAAAATAATATTTACATATAATAATAATTCATGAACAATGAAGTGTATTTGTGTATTGGGTGTTTGTTTGCCTTGAAGTTCTCGGATGATTGGCATCATCTCTTCAAGTCCTCGTATTGTAGGCTTCTTCTCTTTCCCAATCTTGGATTTGATCAAGTGGCACTCCACAATCTAGAGGTGGTGGAAATACAGAACAAAGAAAATAATTAGCCTATCTGCTGTTCATAATTTATTTGCACAATATATGTTAATGTAATGTGAAATATATTAATTCATTTATTTTCTTTTGGCTTAATTCATCAGGGGTCGCCACAGCGGAATGAACTGCCAACTTATCCAGCATATGTTTTAAACAGCGAATGCCCTTCCAGCTGTAACCAAGTACTGGGAAACATCTATACATACTCATTCACACACATACCATGATGGAGAACATGCAAACTCCACAAAAAAATGCCAACTGACCCAGCCAGGACTCGAACCAGTGACCTTCTTGCTGTGAGGCAATGGTGCTAACCACTGCACCACTGTGTCGCCTATACATAGTTTAGACAATATTAATAGTTTTGTCATAATTTGTCAATATCTTCTATATGTTTTTGTGAAGTGATTCTCAGAGCAACTCTGGAGAAGTTGTTCATGTTTTGTCCTCGTATACTGAAACAGCAGAATCTGAAAACACTGTTATTGTCACACATGATTGAGTTTGTTCAGCAGACTAAACTGTGTCATTCATTTTTGTGTTTGTTTCAGCTGTATAATAAGTTAAAGTAAAGGTCCCGTGAAGGGCTTTGAAATATGCATTTTTATTCTAAGTTTGACATAATCTTAACTGAAACACAATGAGAGAGTGGGACATTGAGTAGCTCCTCCCTTTCTTTAAAAAAAAAAAAAAAAAAAAAAGCCAATGGTTGAACTCAGGCAAAGAGCTTAGAATCACCAAGAGGCGACACTCAATAGAACGTTGCAACAGCAGAGCCCACCGATTCCGCCATTCTGGAGTGAAAGCGATCGGCCGTCCATTGGATCTTATTGCTGTCGAGATGGCAAGCAGCTGTTTTGTTTTTTATTTATTCATTTAAAAAGCGCATCAAAGCTGAAATACAACCTGGAAGATGACAATACAACACTTAAAATCATAGACTGGTGATTTTCAGCACTTTTAATAGTTTATTTTACAGACTTAATGTTTAATATGTTACCCATACTTGTTTTCTTGAAACTGTCACTTTTAGGTGAAATTACTTTAAAATACTTTAATTAAATAGTTTATGAAATGGCATTATACATATTAATACTGACATGTTAAATGAAATTAACAAGACTTTCAAAATGGGATGTTGATAACAGATTAACCGTACTTTTTGTTGGAGTATTATATTATAATAGTACATAGTATTTTTTTCCAGTGTTGTCTGTTAAAAAAAGACTAATAAAGTTTTTATTTGAAAAGCTACTTTCTGCAAATTTTATTTATATATATATATATATATATATATATATATTCATGATTTTTAGTACTGTCAATAAAAATCATGGAGGCCATACAAACTACCAGATAATGTTGTTTTTGTTGTGTATACTCATTTTTGCTTCACCGTAATTTGATTAAAACAAAAAAAGCAATGAAGTTATTTTGTTAACCTTTTTTTTTTTGTTAAACTTTTTTGTTATATGTGAAACAGATATTTTAGATATCAGATTTCTTACACTTAGTCTTTTTATAATTTTGAAAATTATCTGTTTTCATTGGGATATTGTTTGAAAATGTTACATTTCAAAGGTTTATGTACTCATTTTAACTCATTTTCCTATTGGAATTTTCATTCCAAAATGGCCGCCGTGTGACTCTAGTGGCTGTTTCTCAAAAAGCCTCTTAGTGTTGTGTCGCCTCTTGGTGATTCTATGCTCTTTGGCTCAGGTGCATCAAATGAAAAGCAAATGAGAAGCGTCTTGAAGGGGGCGGGGCATGTTAGTTACTAGAGAGCATTTGATTGGTTATGATGTGATGAGAAACTAGTGTGAGTTGACGTGAATAAAACCGTTGGTTCATTTGGGTAGGAAGTGACAAACTACATGTTTATATCAGTGTTATATCTTCTAAATGCTAATTTTGTCACTGTTTTGAAGCACACTAGCTTATAGATATCTTAAAAACAATACTGATACTAACATCTAAAAACTTTATTTTAATTTCATTTGACCTTTAATCAATATAGAATAAACATTTCCAGTATTTGTGTTCCTTCATGTACAGTAGCTCTAGTGTGACCTGTTTAATATTACAGTACTGTGCAGTAAATGCTAGTATTTCATTCCTTGTTCTTAGCACAGCACAGCTTCTCATTGAAAATAATAAGAAAGGAACATTACTAAGCAATCAGTTACCATTATTTCTTTAGTTAGTGTATTGAAGTTAGTTGACCCAGTTTGACCTCTTCAGGTAATTAAGAGTGATTCATTTGGTTCTTTAAAAACTGATGTTTCATGCTGCTGTAAAGTGCTGGGTGCCATACTCCAATGAATTATCAAGATGCACACATGATATTTAGGGAGGTGTCTCTCTTTAAATGTGCCTCTTTTTATTGTTTCATAAGCAGATTTGTCCTACAGTATATAATTATCTACATCTGCAGCGGAGTGATTAAGCCTACACATAGATGGTTTCTGCGGCTCATTCGCAGTTCAGCATGCAATCATCGATGGTAGGCAAATGATGAGGTTAATGACAGATTTCCCACCTTTTTTTTTTTTTTTTACCATGAGCCACACAGGATAAGGGCTCTCTTTTTTTGAGGTGTTGTGGGGGTGGCTTCTGGCAGTGCTAATTGACAAGAAAGACTGAGGGGAATCTGGCTCAAATAAATTAGCTTTAATTGGGAACAGTGTGGGTCCTGTAAATATGCACTTGTGTCAAAGAATGCGGGATTAATCAGCAGCCTCACTGCTGGAGCACGCTGAAAAGAGCTGCAGTGATATGTAAATCACATCCCATAATAATAACTAAATCTGAATTTAAATGTCATCAAGATATCATTGAGAAACTAAGCAACTTTTTCTTCTTTCAGGATGACAGCGTCATCTTCAGATGGTGTTAAAGATGGATTTTTTTTCATTCGTGATGCAGTCTTGTAAGTGTAAATCAATACATTTAGCAGGGCTTCCTGTTTGGCGGTTGTTGCACTAACTAGCATCACTGTGTCAGTTGTTTATGCTGAGTCAATATGTGAACAGTTGCTGTCTAATAGGGAGTGTGTGGTTTGCTGTACAGTGTGTACACTCATATCTGCTCTTCTCTTTGTGTTATCTTAGAGTTCTGACCTTCATCTGTCCTGCTTTTCCAGATCCAGATTTTATGGCTTGATCTGTCTTAATGTAGTCAAGCACTTTGCCAGATTGTTTCGTACCACTAGCATGTGGTTTCTCTCTTTTTCAGCTCAAAGTCAAACACAATAAGTAACCTTCTCTAACGCATCCTCCTTCATACAAACACACCAAGCAACAATCTTTGGAAGTCTAAAAGCTATTAAATAATCAAATAAGTTCCATTGATCTACTCCCCTCCTTATCTAAATTTTGAAGTCTCTGTAGCCAAAGCATTTATCTGATCTTGCTCCTATTAAGAGATCAGGGAGATTTGATGCTCGGGGCAAGAAGCAAGCGATTTTGCTCTTTTAAAGAAACTGGAAATACAAAGAAGGCATCCATTAAGGGACTAACTAATGCTCTGTAAAAAAAAAAAGGCTGTGATTTCAACGGTAAAAAAAACTGTAAAAATGCGACAGTAAAAATCCGTAATCTGGTTAACAGTATGATTCCTTAATATATACGGCGAATAACCGTAAATTGACTTTCCAAGAGTTCCCTGCATGGCACATCACTTTTTATGCTTTTTTTATTATGATTTGTTGACATTACTATGGACCTTTTTAGTTGTTTCCCCATCAGTTATGTACATTAGAGATTTATGTTACATCTAATGTTGATAAACAATGTTTATTTCATGACTTTAATTTTATGCGTGTTACCAAACTGGGATTTAGTAGCTGTGTGAATGACACTGAGCACCTTCTATATTCTGAAACACTTTTCTGCTTCTGGAAAAAAGTTGTTAGTGATGATGGGCTTTGGTTCATTATGTAACTTTCTCATCCCCACCTGCGTATGGTTGTGTTAATGTGTCTAACTCTGTAACAAAAGATATGTAAATGTTGGTAATTAAAAATACAGACATATTACCTGTATAAATGAATGAAATACGGTAGTTTACTGTAAAAATTACTTTTGGAGTTTACTGTAGAAATTACTTTTATGGTTTGTACCGTATTTTTAACGGTAAAATACTGGCAACCACAGCTGCCATTTTTTTTACCGTAAGTTTTACTGATTTATTTGTAGACATAATTCGTATTGACCTTTTCATCCAGGAGGAACAACTATAGGGACTTCAGCACTTACACTGAAAAAATTATTCATTGGGTTTTTTTTAAGGTAAGTGGTTAAACCATTTATATGGGCTTAATTTAAACAAATTAATTGCATTTAGTAATGTTCAACTTAATTTGTTTGTTTAATTTCAGCCCAAATAAATAGTTTGCAACCACTTAAATTAAAAAATAAGTAAATCATGAATAATTGAATGAAAAAATTTTTAAGTGTTGTTCATGTCATATTTCATTATTTTTTCACTTTTCTATATATTTTTGTCATACCACACATGCAAACACATACAAATATATGATCTGGACCATAAAACCAGTCACATGTTGCATGGGTATTTGTGGAAATAGCCAAAAATACATGGTTTGAGCCAAAATTATTGATTTGTATATTATACCAAAACTCATCAGGCTATAAAGTTATATAAAGGTCATGTTTGATGAAGGCTTTTTGTGAATTGTCTTCTGCAAATATATCAAAACTGAATTTTTGTTTTTTAATTTGCATTGCTAAGAGCTTAATTTACACAAAATTAAAGCTAATTCTTTCAATTCTCACATTCCTGTTTCTCAAATAGTTGTCTCTGCTATCTTATATATCGGCTAAATATTGTCCTATCACAACAAACTACAAATATATTATTTATTCAGCTTTCAGATTATGTATAATTATCAATTTCCAATAATGTACCCTTATAACAGATTTTTTGATACAGAGTCATACATACAGGTTCGTGGCCAGGAGGGGTTCGGGTGGTTTGAAACACCGACCCCTGACTGACAAAGGTCCAGTATTTGTCCCATACATTAGATCATTTGTCCTATTTTGACTGTTATGCCATCATAAATTATAATAATAACCCATCGGGCTTCAAAAGGCTTCAAGACCTAAAGTAAGACCTGCAGGTAAATTCAACTTTCACTGTATTGTTGTTAAATGGAGAAAACCTTTTATTCTAAATCTTGGACCTTA
>NC_079451.1:40875772-40928272 GCF_903798145.1 Danio aesculapii | reverse complement strand
TCATTATTTACTCTTCCTTTAGTTTTTCCAAACTGGTTTGACTTTCTTTATTCAGCTGAACACAAGAGAAGATATTTTGATGAAAGCTGTAACCAATAACTTCCATAGTATTTGTTTTTCCTACTATGGATGTCTATGGTTACAGGTTTTCAGCTTTCTTCAAAATATCTTATTTAGTGTACATAAAGGTTCAAATAATAAGTTCTTTACATTTTGGGGAGAAACTGTTCCAATTTTTGTATTATTTTTTACTGAAATCAATTCATGTCATGTAGTTGAGTGCTGATTTTTCATTGTGACATGTGCAGAAACATCACGGCAGTCAGAGATTATGATATAACACGCTCCTTAGGCTGCATATGACTTTACTGGCTGTGTGGACGGCGCCGTATGTCAAACAGTCAGCATACGAATTGTCTGTTTGCTGTAATGTTCCCTTCTCTTGATGACTCCGGCAGTGACTAATGCCGCTCATGCTGTGCATACGAGCTGCGCACATGGCAAGCTCATGCTCTGCTCAAGGCGAACAATGCTGACATGTTCAGGCTCGCCTATAGGGTCACAGAGAAAGTTAGCAGTCTACATAAATGACTGTGGCTGGTGGCTTTAATGGATGGCTTTGTACAAGCTACCTCCGCTCCATCAGATTAGTACACTGGGCTTTATCCCTTCCTGAATGGGACACTCACTTTGGTTTTAAAGCTGTAATCCCCTCTGGTAAAGATGATTGCTTTGAACCTCGCGAATGCTGGCGCACTACACAGCCAACGCTTTGACACAAATATGACAATTATATAATCGGGGAGTTTTCGAATAGTCATTGCTAACTTGAAGTGTGTTTTTTTTATTTTCAGCAGGTCCTTTTCGGTTTGCGTCACTTGTCTGTGTGTAATCTATGGCATTTAACCAGAATAGCAACATTTTCTAAGGGCAGATTTTCATCTTTTTTTCTTCTTTTAAAAAAAGACATGTGGTCTTTGATAACACAGCACATTTCTCGGCTTGCTCTTCGTAACCGTATCATATCTGCTGTGCTTCTTTTGCTTGTCATGAGGCAAAACACGGGTTGCATCCTTTAAATTTAGATAGGTATAGAATGTTATAAAAATAAGTATAAAATAAGGCCCATATTACATCAAGAATTATAACTATAACAAGAAAACAGTAAACCGTAAAAATGTTCACTCACCGGCCACTTTATTAGGTACATCTTACTAATACCGTGTTGGACCCACCTTTGCCTTCAAAACTGCCTTAATCCTTCATGGCATAGATTCAATAAGGTACTGGAAATATTCCGCTGAGATTTTTGTCCACATCGACATGATAGCATCACGCAGTTGCTGCAGATTTGTAGCCTGCAAATTCCATGATGCGAATCTCCTGTTTCACCACATCCCAAAGGTGCTCTATTGAATTGAGATCTGGTGACTGTGGAGGCCATTTGAGTACAGTAAACTCATTGTCATGTTCAAGAAACCAGTCTGAGATGATTGACGCGTTATCTTGCTTGAGGTAGCCATCAGAAGATGGGTAAACTGTTGTCATAAAGGGATGGACATGGTCAGCAACAATACTCAGGTAGGCTATGGCACTGACACGATGCTCAATTGGTTGTAATGGACCCAAAGCGTGCCAAGAAAATCTCCCCCACACCATTACACCACCACCACCAGCCTGAACTGTTCATGCAAGGCAGGATGGATCCATACTTTCATGTTGTTGACGCCAAATTCTGACCCTACCATCTGAATGTCGCAGCAGAAATCGAGACGCATCAGGCCAGGCAACGTTTTAACAATCTTTGATTGTCCAATTTTGGTGAGCCTGTTCGAATTGTAGCCTCAGTTTTCCTGTTCTTAGCTGACAAGAATGGCACCCGGTGAGGTCTTCTGCTAATGTAGCCCATCCACCTCAAGGTTGGATGTGTTGTTCGTTCAGAGATGCTCTTCTGCATACCTCATTTGTAACGAGTGGTTATTTGAGTTACTGTTGCCTTTCTATCACCTTAAACATCTAGTAGATCAGCAGTTTCTGAAATACTCAGACAAGCCCGTCTGACACCAACAACCATGCCACGTTCAAAGTCACTTAAATCATCGTTATTTCCCATTCTGATGCTCGGTTTGAACTGCAGCTGATCGTCTTGACCACCATGTCTCCCTGCCTAAATGCATTGAGTTGCTGCCATGTGATTGGCTGAATAGAAATTTGGGATAACGAGCAATTGGACAGGTGTACCTAATAATGTGGCCAGTGAGTGTAGCTGTAGTTATTCTAAATATACACAAATATAAAGATAATGACACAGAGAATCAATATTGTTGAAATCCATTTCAGAGGCTCTTTTTTTTGCTCCTGTGAGAAATATACCATTAGAAGGCAAGCAGTCAGAGGGGAGGGGTTTATACGGTTTGTGATAAGGAATATAGCTGCAGCGAAAGAACAGGATATTAGTTTTGATTCAAGATTACAAAGGCTGGCTTTTTTATTTCAAATAGCATGATGCATTGTGGGCGGTGCAGTGGTGCAAAAGGGAGCGCTGACAACTCACAGAAAGAAGGTCGCTGGTTCGAGCCTTGGCTGGGTCAGTTGGCATTTCTGTGTGGAGTTTGCATGTTCTCCTTATGTTCTCGTGGGTTTCCACCGGGTAGCATCTCAAACTGGGATTTATATATATATATATATATATATATATATATATATATATTGCAGTAAGTAGTTCTGTGAATGAAAATGCCTTTTTGATGCCAGAGGACAAAGGAGACTTGACTAGACTGCAGAAGAGCATCTCTTAGCAAACAGCACATCAAACCTTGAAGCAAATAAGCTCCAGCAGCAGAAGTAGAGCACTGTGGTGACTCTCCTGTCAGACAGCAAACAACTGTATGGCTGCATTTCACATGAGCTCAACAAAACTGGACAATACATCATCGAAAAAGATTGCCTGCTGCAATATTTAGATGGTAGGGTCAGAATTTGGTGTGAACAATACTATAGCAAAGAAGATCCATATTGCTTTGTAACTGTGGTTTATGTTGCTTTTGAAATAATGGAGTGGAGGCAATTTTCTTGCCACATTTTTCCCCCTTACCAACTGAGCAATGTTTAAACACAATGTTTCAGATCGTGTCTATTTCTTTATGACCACAGTGTGGCCATCTTGTGATGACTACTTCTAGCGGGAATATGCACTTTGTTACAAAACTCCAATCAGCATACCTTTTGTTACTAGGAGTAACAAACAGCAAAAAATTGTCAAAATACATAGTATTTAAAAAAAAAATTGGTTCAATATTGGTTGCCAATTTTGAACCATTAAAAATATGGTACAAACAGTAAAAGAAAGTTCTATTTTATTGTGAAGTATCGTATTTCATTCATTATTTATTTATAAATACACACATTTTTAAAGTACATCTACAAATCAAATCATTTGCTACACAGACAAACACACAACCATAAGCATAAACTGTAAAAAAAAAAAAAAAAAACATTATGGTAAAAAAAACAGCAGCTGTGGTTGGCAGAAATTTACAAATTTACTGTTAAAAATACGGTAGCAAGCGTAGACGAATTTTCAAAGTTTCATTGTAAACTACTGTATTTTATTCATTTATAGTACTACACAGAGTTTTAAAGTACTAACATCATACCTTTGTTAAACAGACAAAACACAACCAAAAGCAGGTGGTGATGAAATATTTATAAATGCATAATAAATATACATAGCACAAACACACATATATTGGGCCCTATCATACACCCAGCACAATAAGGCTCAAGACGTGTTTGCCGCAACCTGTCAACAGACCGCAACAGACCAACGCAATCTCAATTTTCCCGTTTTCCACCATGTTGTTTAAATAGCTAATCCATTTGCGCCACTTTGTGGACTCATGGGTGTGCTGGTCTAGAAAAGAGGTGTGTTAAGACGCAGTGTTGGTGCATTACTATTTTTAGGGACTAAAATAGATGTGCAATAGACCAGCTGAAAGCAGGTCTAAAGTCCATCGCAGAGCGCGTTAGTTGTGCACCTCGCTTACACATTGCTTAATACACACAGGACGTAGGGGGGGGGGGGTCTTTTTTTAGTTTATTCATGACAATTTGCTTTTGTATAATGTTGTTATTATTATTAGTATTATTATTTATTAAAAGCATTTTTATATTTGTTTTATTAAAAACAAGCTTAGATTTGTCCACCTGTCAGGTTTTGGACCATATGGGGCATAGTACGTGTGTTTGGATATAACTCAGTTTTTTTGACCGCACTTCATTATTATTGTTCATTTATTCGTTTGCTGGAAATTAGAACTGAATTTAGAAATAGTTTTGAAACAAATCTTTGTGCTTAACAAACCAAATTAATTATGTAGGCTAATGGATGCCTATGCGTAGCCTACAACACCGTTTCCTTATCCACAAAAGAGAGAAAGAGAAAGAAAAGGCAGATTGGAGAAGGCTTGTTCTTTATCCTCGTGCTGGCGATTCTCTGTTTTCTGGCTAGTGAAGCGTTCAGTTTTTACACTTAAAAAGTCCGCCTTGTAAATAGCAAATGCGCCATGGCACGACGCAACTGACTCCTAAAGGGAATGGGAGATGAGACTCTGATTGGTTTATTCCAAAACACACCCATAACTCATTAAGACAATAAGTTTAACCCTGTTAGAGTATACAATGCGGCGCAGATCATATTTTTCCATCCTTAAAATAAAAAAAGTGGATTCAGATGCTCCCTTAATGCTTTTGCACACTGCACTTTAGACTTTGCACCTAGACCGTTAAAATAGAGCCCATTATGTCAAAACAAACTATTATTTTGGATTCAATTAAGCTTTGCATATCATACATACAGTTTTTGCTTGAAAAATAACATTTTTTATGTATGTATACACACATACAAATTACATAACAACAAACATTTCAAGAATTACAGAAAATAATATATAATAATACAGAAATACTAAAACAAACAAAAAATGTAAACAAAAAAAATATATAAAAATAAAATCTCAAAACCTCAATAAACACTATAGCATGTACAGTAATAGCATATAAATAATACTAAAAGTACATAAACATGACCCGTTACAGTTTGTTTCATGGTCATATTTTTCATTGAATTTAATTATATAACGCAACTCAAAAGCTCAGTGTGTTAACCTCCATGACCAAGCTGTCCTTGTCGACATATTTATCCCCAACATGTGCGTTCAAAGGTCCCACCCCTTCAAGGCCATCCCATGCTTCCCTATGCTCCAATGTATATGGCTTCATTTTGCACAGTTCACAAGAGACCATCTGCTCACATCTGACCCTTAAACCCCCGGGCTGTGCCTCCAACACACCACAGGCTTATCAGCATTAAAACCCTGATCCTGGGATCAAGGAGAGTCCCATGAGCAGGGAACGGCCCTCCGCTGACAAACTTTCTTCATCAGAGAGCTTCAAACCAGCAGGCTCCTTTCTGCTGCTTGGGAGATATTGTGTCTGGAAACAAAGTCGGACATGGCTTTTGCATTTTTCTGGTTATGTTTGCAGACAGATTCCGTGAGAGGGGAATTGGTCCTAAATAAGAGGGAAAATGGAGAGTTTAACCCAGGGCCATATTTGTGCTATGAGTCTATTTTCTCTCTCCTTGCCAAAAGCGAGTTTGGGGAGACGGGAAGCAAAGGTGAAGCAGAACAGTGGAATTCATTTTTGAAAGAGGCACAGTTATTTGTATTCATGTAATGCTTGTTTTTATTGTACATTATGTTTTTTTTGACTGTATCAAATGGCTTCAGTTAAATTGAGGGGGTACTTTTTTATCCACGGAGCAAAAGCGATTCATTTTCTCACAGGCATTGAAGCGATGAATAAATCTCCACATTCAACAAGAGATCGGTGTCTTGACACACACCATTTGAATAAAGCGGATACACTGATGTACTGCATTTTCAGCGAGAAATGAACTTCTCACCTCTTTAAGCTGTTAGGAGATACAGAAACGCATATCCAGGGTGTGAATGGGGCTCAGTTTTTAAAACTTTCCAGCAAACAACATGCATAAACTGTTCAGCCATGTACAAATCCATGGCAGACATCTTAAAGCTGGAGAACTAGTGAATAAAACATGGTCAAAAATACAGCAGCAAAAAATAAAGCCAAAAACACTACTAGAAGAAGCCATGACATTTATGGCTTAAACCACACACATATATTAGTATCCTTGGCCATGTTATTAGTTATGCCTGGTAGTATAGGTTGTTTTCAATCACGTGGTTCTGATGACGCGCGGAATTCAGATGGACGGCAGGAAGTAAAAAACGTTTTTGCAGTCAGAAGAGTGTCAAACGCACAAAATGCCCAATTCACGCTGTGTTATTCACTCGATTTGCACCACAGGATGTCTAATCGCATCTTTGCATTGGCTTGGGAATAGGAATGGGACTGCATAGGCTGCGAAACAATTTCCCCCCACTTCCATGTAATGTTAGAATTGATTGATTTTTGGTTTTGATTTTTGCTTGGATTCAGCAATCACAAAATTGTGAATATATACAGTCCATCCAGAAAGTATTCAAAGCGCTTCAATTTTTCCACATTTTTATGTTGCAGTCTTATTCCAAAATGGATTAAATTCATTTATTTCCTCAAAATTCTACACACAATACCCCATAATGACAATGCGATTATTTTTTTGTTGAAATTGTTGCATATATATATATATATATATATATATATATATATATATATATATATATATATATATATATATATATATATATATATACACAAGTATATAAGTATTCAAAGCCTTTGCTCAATACTTTGTTGATGCACCTTTGGCAGCAATTACAGCCTCAAGTCTTTTTGAATATGATGCCACAAGCTTTGCACACCTGTCTTTGGAAATTTTGGCCAAGTTTGCTGTACCTCTCAAGCTCTATCAGGTTGGATGGGAAGCGACTGTGTAAGCCATTTTTAGATCTCTCCAGAGATGTTCAATAGGATTTAGATCTGGACTCTGGCTGGGCCACTCAAGGGCATACTTTAGGTCATTGTCCTGCTGGAAGATGAACTGTTGCCTGAGTCTGAGGTCAAGAGTACTCTGAAGCAGGTTTTAATTCAGGATGTCTCTGTACATTGCTGCATTCATCTTTCCCTCTATCCTGACTAGTCTTCCAGTTCTGGCTGCTGATAAACATGCCTAGAGTGTATATATATATATATATATATATATATATATATATATATATATATATATATATATATATATATATATATATATATATATATATATATATATATATATATATACGCATATATGAAAAAGGCTAAAGTTTAGCTACTTAAAATGGTCAACCATTAATTGACGGTCCTTTAAAAATTGCTGTGTAATTTACCTGTGTCAATTTTGCATGCAACATATATACATTTCAAAGATGTTTTTCCAGTGCTGATTTTCTTGAAGGGCTCTTAAAAGCATGAAATGGGCTTATATTTTTCCCTGTCTGCTTCCTTTGACGTCAGCGCTCAGTATAGTCAGTAGTGAAGGGTTTGAGGCTGTGTTTTTGAGATGAATAGACCTACCGATGGCTCTCTCAAGGTGTTAGCAGCGTCCTTGGTTCAAACAAATGATTGAAAGGTGAAAAACAACCCTCTCAACAATCTCCGTCATTATATTCAGAAGCTTAAAAAGATGAAGTGATATAACATACTGTAATATGAGATGTAGTCATGTGAATGCAAGTCTTTAGGCTGTTATTTAACATAATTAAGCAGAAAAGAGCAGCAATAGCAATAAGAGAATCAAGCATAAGTCTGATAATTATCTTGATTTTATCATTTATGGATCATTTGATCTATATTGTTAGAAATAAACACGGTCTTTTGTTCTTATATAATAAAGAAGAAGAATAAACTAGGTGTCTCAAACTCCAATAGTTTTTGTAATAGTCTTTTAAAACCAAATGAAAGCTTTTGTTTGAGAAACAGACTGAAAATTAAGCTGTTATTGAATGACAATTCAAGCTTGAAAGCTCCTGCTGTCATTTATTTTAATTGCATTAAGAAAAAAAAATATTATCTCTGTGTGTGTGTGTGTGTGTGTACTGTATTCCCCAGAATAAAGACATTACACAGCACAGTCTATAAAGAGATTACATTTAGACTCTAAACTATCCAATTTATGATACACATGCACAATACCACAGAGCACTACACTGCAGGATATGTCTGTTTATTAGTGCATCATGGACTCAGTTCAGTGTTTCCCCATGAAAACAGCGTTGCATTAATAATCTTGACCTCATAGTTCTCTGTAAATAATGTATGTCTGCACTGTGAAGGCAGAGACAGATGTGACATTGTAGCTGCACTGACATTTCCACCGTCCTTGACATAGAAACAGCTGCATCTCTAGACCCACAATGCACCTCTGAAGGTTTCACCACCATACACAGTCTCCAGCCTACTGTATGTGGTTGTTGCAAGATCAGATACGGCTGCGACCGGAAGTTATTTATATTATTTATGAAATTTACCATTAATTGTATTTTATTAGCATCTACCCTAACCCCAACCCATGACCCAACCATCACAGTACTGTAAAAACTGTAGTTGTACCGAGTATTATTTACGTTATTTAATCAATTACCCAATAAATTGTATTTTATTGACGTCTACCCTTACCCCAACCCTAAACCCAACCATCACATTAATGTTAAATCAGTAATTGTACTTTTGTTGTTCATATTGTTCATATTAATTATTAAATTACCCAATAAATTGTATTTTATTAATGTCTACATCCACCCCAAACCTAAATCCAACCGTTACAGTACTGTAAAAGCTGTAGTTGTACCGAGGATTGATTGTTATTTATAAAATGACCCAATAAATTGTATTTTATTAACGTCTACCCTTACCCCAACCCTAAACCCAACCATCACAGTACTGTAAAAGCTGTAGTTGTACAGATTATTTATGTTATTTATTAAATTACCCAATAAATTTAATTTTATTAACATCTACCCTTACCTCAAACCTTGACCCAACCGTCACAGTACTGTAAAAGCTGTAGTTGTACCAAGTATTGATTATGTTATTTATTAAATTACCCATTAAATTATATTTTTGTGTCACAAAAATGATGCTATATTGACGTGTGTATCCGCAGCTGTATCCTATCTAAACTTTACCATATCGCGATTGTCCTCGTGGTAATAATGGCAAATAAAGCAAAGTCTTATGGATTTTACAGTATGTTGCTTTAAAACTCATTTAAATATTCTATGTTAAAATTTTTTATTTGGGTGACGCGGTGGCGCAGTAGGTAGTGCTGTCACCTCACAGCAAGAAGGTTGCTGGTTCGAGCCCTGGCTGGGTCAGTTGGCATTTCTGTGTGAAGTTTGCATGTTCTCCTTGCGTTTGCGTGGGTTTCTTCCAGGTCCCCCACAAGTCCAAAGACATGCGGAACAGGTGAATTGAGTGAAATTGTCCGTAGCGTATGTGTGCGTATGAGAGTGTATGGGTGTTTCCCAGTGATGGGTTGCGGCTGGAAGGGCATCCGCTGCATAAAACATATTCTGGTAAAGTTGGAGGTTCATTCCGCTGTGGCGACCCCAGATTAAAAAAGAGACTAAGCTGAAAAGAAAATAAACGAATGAATGAAAAAAATTGTAATTTTAAATATTACTCTGTAATAGACTGCCTGTGGATAGTAAAAGTATTACAAATGTGGTTAGTTTTAGTTCAAAATCTAAAAGCTGACTATTAAGCAGAATAGTATGTTATTAGGGACCGAGCACTGGACCTATTGCAATTGCTCTGTTTCTTCTTCTTTTTCTTCTTCTTCTTCTTCTTCTCTAGAAAGAATTGCGATTTTGAGAAGCTAAACATGCTCAAACTCATGAAGATTTGCACACACACCAGAAGTGGCGAAAACTTACATTTGTTATAGGTTTCGGAAGTGAGTGTAGCAAAATGACTTGACAACACTTGACATGCACTTTTGCCGGACTGGCCACCAAGCTACAATTCATGCACACGTACGGAAATTGGCTCACATATCAAACATGTCAATATCTACAAAAAAGTCTCTTGGAGCGAAATCTTAAACCCAACAGGAAGTCAGATATTTTTAACTATCTTTGTCAAAAAAGTGCAGTTTTTGCCATTTCCAGGCGTTGTATGTTTTGCAATAATCCCTGTCTTTACTGGCGCTTCAGCGGAATAAACAACCATAGCGTTAACATCTAAATGTGCAGCAGCGGTAAATGTTTGTTGATATTAAGTTTATTGACAGAACAAAAAAGAAATGCAACCCTTGCGACAAAACTAGACTGTTATTATTGTGGAGCACCCCTCCCTTATAAAATAAAATAAAATAAAAAGTAATGTATGCGCCCACGCTTTCATATGCTTTCATCTGTTATTTAATAATGTCTGGAAGACATCCGCACGAGTGAAAAAGCTATAGTAAATAATAATAAACATGTTTTTGAAACACACAGTGAAGTGTATAATGTGTACAACTCTTTGTTAATGAATGCTACAGAATAATGTAGTATAGTAAACCGATAAACTATAATGTAACCTTAGTGTAAACTGTGGTGCATTTGTGTATAATTATAGCGTAGAAAACTGAAGCCTATTGAATAATTCGTTTATTACTACAGTTGTGTCGTACCACAGCAACAATATAATCACTGCTATAGTTTCATTTAAGTAATTATCTATATGATGCTTCCAAACACTATAGTATTCTTCATGTAACATAATAGCTTTTAGACTTTCACGCGGCTGCCGTTTTTAAAAGCGAAAGTGAGGCTGCGGTGGGAAGACACCCGGAAGTATCACCTGAGTCACACAGGAATGTTGTGTACCTTGCTGTATAGCTTATCAGCGAAGAGAAAGTGACAGAAATGGATAATTTCACCGCCTTCTGAGTGACCCGAAGGTCCGTTCTGAATGGATAATGAATGTAAAAAGGGATATCAGACCTAATTTTCAGCTAAGTTATGGGAAACACATTTTATCAAGCTCAAATTAACAAACTGATTCTTTCACTATATTAGACCTGTCACGTTACTGAATTTCGGTACTGGAAAAAAAAAAAAACGCCAATTTCCCGCTAACCCATAGTATTCACCAGCGCTCAACAGAAATGACTGTGATTGGCTGTGAAGGTCATCAGTTCACCACACTTCACCACTGTTTACAGAGTACAAACTTAGCTGAAAATGAGGTCTCATATCCTTTTTTATTTTCACTATCCACTCAGACCAGATCATTGGTGTTTATGAACGCGCTCAGCTGAGCTTAAATGTTAGTGGGAAATGGACGTTTTCAAAACTTCAAAACCAGGACAACACTATTACTGACAACACGAGGGTGTGCTACAGAGGACTGCATTGTTTTATCGCTAGCCGAGTTTCATAGGCTGAAGCAGAGAAGTGTCCCTACGGTGTTTACCTGGTGCCATGAGCTGAAGCCTAGGAGGACATTTAAGCGTATTACTCTTAAAGAGATTGTGATTTTTGTTTGATTCCTAATATGCTTTTAATTATTTAAATTAAACTTAAATGAATGATATTAAAGTGATGTTTACACCATATCTGCACCATATCTGCTTTGAAATCATGGCAACAGCTGTAGGTTTGTAGTCCACAACATGTTGCAATGTTTACAGTGCTGATCCTATATTTCAGTGTTTCTTCCCACCGCAGCCTCGCTTTCATGTTTTAAAAAGTTTTTTACTTCCTTTCCTCCACCTGAATTTCGCATGTCACCAGAACCACATGATTGAAAACAACCTACAGTGACTTAAATGAAGTGTATTCACTTATTTTTGTCAAATAGAAATAAAATAATGAACGAAAGAAAGAAGAGAAAGAACGAAAGAATGAACAAAAGAAAAAAAGAACAAAAAAAGAACGATCAAATGAAAGAACGAAAGAAGGAAAGAAAGAACGAACGAAAAAAGAAAGAACGAATGAACGAGCGAATGAAAGAACGAAGGAAGAAGGAAAGAAAGAAAGAACGAACGGAAAAAGAAAGAACGAACGAACGGAAAAAAAGAACGAGTGAAAGAAAGAACGAAGGAAGAAGGAAAGAAAGAAAGAACGAACTAAAGAAAGAACGAAGGAAGGAAGGAAGGACGAAAGGAAGAAAGAAAGAAAGAAAGAGAACGAAAGAAAGAAAGGGAACGAAAGAAAGAAAAAATGAATGAACGAGAGAGAGAGAGAGAAAGAAAGAAAGAAAAAAGGAATGAAGAAAAAGAAAGAACGAAAGAAAAACGAATGCAAATCAACTAAGCTGCACTCATGCCAATTATTCTGTTTTTATCACTGTGTTTACAAGACAGACCATCATCTAACCAATCAGAATATGTGGACCACCAGACCATCATCTAACCAATCAGGCTCTCAGGGCGTACTCACACTATGTACAGTTGCCTTGAACTGGCCCAAAGCACGCTTGTCCCCCCTCCCATCTCCCCCGATGGCCCGCACTCACATTACATTTGGGCCTGGGCACGCTTACATCATCGATGATGCGCTGTTCAGTAAGCGCTTTCGCTCATTGAACAGTAAGAATGATTAATAAATCCATATGAAACAGTCCCTTAAAAGTCACATCTCGTCTTCAGTTTCAGGCTCTGGCACACTTTGCACTCACACTACAAGTGTACCGTGCCAAAGCCCAAGTAAACCGCACTCTGGCACACCTCTCCCAATCGGGCCAGGGCAGGCCAAGTGAACCGTGCCTGAGGCCGATTAAGAGCACTCACACTTCTCAAATAATCTGGAAAACAGGCCTGGGCACGGTTCGGATAGCATAGTGTGAGTAGGCCCTCAGAGAGGTGGGGTTTGAAAAAATTGGATTCTTGAGCCGACCATTTCAGCAGAGGCTGCAGTGCATATTAGGAAATAAATTAAAATGTTTTTGACCTTAGATAGATGAAGACCTATAATATAGACCTCAAAGACAAACTCAAGGACCTTTAAAATAGCATAAAAGAGGCACTGTAAGCGATCATTTTCCCCAATAACACTAATACAGGACCTAGTATTGCACTTGGGTAATTCAATTACACAACAACAGCATTTTAGGGTGTAAATGGTACATTTTTGAACAACAATTGCAATGGTTTTCAAACAATGTTCAGTCTATAGACATGCAGGAATACTTGACAAACAAAACAAAATGGCAAACTACAAGACTGGATGTCTTTCTTCACAGTCACTTCTACTACTGTAATACAATAGTTTTAGATGTTTTTGCAGAAACTTTTCCAAACCCAAAGAGAACATACTAACACTTTAGTTTAAGTACCAATACTCACTATTAACTAGTGGATTATTAGCCTATTACTAAAATATTAGCTGCTTATTTGTATTTATAAACTACATACTCTGCATGATCTTATTTGCCATTCCTAATAACTAAACCCAACTATTACCTTACTAAATATTAATAAACAGCAAATTTATTAAGTCAAAGTTAATGGTTTGTTAATAGTAAGAATTATTTCTTAAACTAAATTATATGATTTTTTTTCTGTCTACAGTACACTGCAGTCATGCAAATACAGTATCTTCTATAGTATCTACTTCCACAGTGAATAGAATACATGTACATTTTCATAAACAACACCAGTGTGAATTGCATTAATTTTTATTTTCTGCTTAAACTATCCATTTAAAACAAGATCGCATTAATTCTGCTATGAAAGACGGTTATAAGAAGAGAGAATCAACTCCATCCAATCTCCTGAGAGCCCTTTTAAGTCTAATAATCAGCTCACTATGAAAACACAGATCATCAAACCTAATCATCCAATCCGACAGCTTCCAGCAGACAACAGTCCTCTAAGGTGTGATAAAAAAGAGAAAGCAGGGGTAGTTAGCGTGAGTCTGCCGGCTCTGAAGTGTGTGTGATTAAATATTTGAATGCAGCTGTCAGGAGAATGACAGGTTCATTCTTTAGACTGATGCTTTGATGCTTACGCCGGCCGACAAGGTCAACCTACAACCGTCCTGCAAATATACGCGTCTCTAAAATGACAAAAATGTCAGGAGAATTGAATCTTGTAATGTTAGCTGGAAGTGAACCGGCAGTGTTAATTTCCCAAAGTCAACAGAATATCAGTTAAGGCTGATCTAATACCTACACATTTGGAAACCGCACTGAAGTACATTAATCATGCTCAGCGTCGCACTTGAGTCGAGTCTGAAAGTAGGACACACGATCATGATCTCAGCCCTGTGATGGAGGGGATGTCATGTTCAGCTGCTCGTCTTTGTTTCAGCAATTGCATTTACAACGATACATTTTCCTATATGAGATTCCCTATGCTCTTCTAAAAAACAATGTGTGTGACAAAAGCATCAAAGGCCTTTATTTGTCACATACACGTCCATGTAGTCAAATACACTGTCATGTAGTGAAATTGGCATCTTTGCAGCTTAGTTGATTTGCTTTCGCAGCACAGAAAACAACACTGTCTTCTCAACAGAGTGAAACACACTCCTCTAGGCTTTAGATACAAATACAGCATTCACTGTAAAAAATACTGGGTTCCAAAGATTTCCTCCATGTTGTCACAACACTAATTGATTCAACTAACTTAATCGTATTTACAAATTTAAGTGGATTGAACATAAAATTATTGAGATGTCCACCCCCCCTTTGCAAAAATATGTAAGAGTTGTGTAGTTTCAACACATTTTAAATAAGTAAAATAAGTAATGTAAACACATTTTTTAAAAGTAATGTTTTGAGTGTCTGAGTGTCAACGTCGATGTTCACGGGCAACCAATATAGAACTGACATTACGCATATTTGTTATGAAGCTCCCAGGAAGCCTGGAATTACTGAACTCATTTTACTGTTCAGAAAAAAAGTCAATTTATATGAACTTAGATTTTTGGCATTTTTTGCAGACATATTACATTCCCAAACTGCTGTATTATATAACAGGTCATTTTAAAGTACATTACAGACATTCACACTGCAAAAAAAAAAAACACATTTAAAGACTAATGACAGCTTTTGTTTGAGAAACTGACTGAAAATGAAGCCATTATTCAATACTTGAATGCTGGAGCTCTCATTCATATTAATTGCATTGATTTTGTGTGTGTGTGTTTGCGTGCGTGCACATATAATCCATTGTAATAGATTTCAATTGAGAGAATTTAGAGTTTGTGCTATCTATTTATTGTAACTATTTTGATATTGTAATTCTATTTGTTATGAGCAACATCAAAACCAACTACTAAAAAACTGGTCCTGGTTTTCGGTACTTTGTGGGTTTTATAAAGCTCCATTTACATTTTGGCAACATTTGCCTGATGTAGGGTGGCGTGGGGATTTGTTAACGACAAATGGGCTTCAGGACAGAAGACTGTTCGTTACACTGATTGTTTCCTCTCATGTAGTGTGCATATTTGTTACACAACAGGTCAAGATTTTATCTAATAAAAATAGCATAATCTGATAAAGTGACTGTTGTAACTGACAATAAATATTGTGCAATCTAAATGGGGTTTAACAGACAGTCATATCCATGATTTTACTTTCGTCATTGAACTCAGAAGGAAATGTTTCTCAAAGGGGTTAATAAATAGCAGCAGGGTGCCAATCACCCTGTGTTCAAGTGTAATTTGAAGTAGCGCATGACAAATGTGTGATTGAAGAGTCAAAATTCAAATCCCTTGATTCACAACTTTTAACACTCGCTTGAGGTGATTTCGGACATTACACCCACACAACTCCACTTTGCTTGCCTTGTTTACTGTTGGTTACTAGGTTACCAATACTACAGTTAGCCGCTCTAATAAGTAGTTGGAAACACTCCTAATTTGCATTTGGGATTTTCTCTTTGCAAACTTTGAAAATATTTGCATTACGTTGGGGATTAAAAAACCCAGCTACTGACTGTACACATGCTGAAAGTAGCTTTTTGTTCACTAAATCAGATGAGGTAGGGATTCCAATTGCCACAAATTCAAATTAGCCACTAATTAATCATTAGCCTTAATAATGCAAGATGTGTCCGCTTCAGTTTCACGTTTTCAGCAGCATGGAAGAATGTGCAAATGACACTCAAAACACAAGCATCCTCACACAGAGGATAAAAATAAGAGTAGTTGGATTGTAAAAATAATAGATGGTTAGTAGTTTTATAAAACATTAAATGATTATATGTGATGACTAATACACAATGTATCAATAGCATTGTCTCAGACGTACGAACTTGCAACTGATCCATGTGTGAATCCAGAAGAGCAAATAGATTTTGTTGCGCTGTATTATTTTCTATCCAATTGTGCATACTATTGTTTTTATTAAAGAAAATCTGGAGAATAGGAAAAGGCCTATGCATACATTTGAATGGTCATTATGTATTAAAGGTCCCGTGAAATTAAAATAAAGTTTTATAGATGTTTGTATTAGTATGATATTCACCTTATTCTTTGCGTATTAGCGGGTGCAGCCATTTGAATCTTTTTGGCTCGAGACTTCCGGTCTTGTTCACGTCCATTCATTTTTAGAGGTTAAAAACAGCTCGTAATGCTGCTTTATGTTGCAAACTGATCTTTTCTTATTATATTATTCTACTTTTATGTATAATCATGCAAACACTTGTTTGTAGAGCGAGTAGTTTGACCATTTTATGCCGTTTATTATTTCTAGTCATTTTTCCCATAGGCAACTGAATCGGAAGTCCTAAAACAATCGCAAAAACGAGCGCACGTCCGCATTGTAGAATAAGGTCAATAGTCTTAAGGAAAATATTTAGAAGATTTAAACCTGATATAAGCATCAAAAGCTTGCAGTTTGTGTTTCTTCATAATTTTATTTTTATTTTATGTCAGCTCATACTTCAGTTTCTCATCAAATCTTGACCAATCAAATGTTCTCTAGTATCTGACATGCCGCGCCCCCTTCAAGACTCTTCTCATTTGGTTTTAATTTGATGCGCTTGAGCTCAACCACTCTCACTGGCAGAGCTGTGGTAAAACAAAACGCTATTGGCTGGTTTTTTTTAAAAGGGGAGGGGCTACTGTATGCCCCGCACGTTTCAGTTGAGATTACGTCAAATTTCGAAGGAAAAAAAAACACATCGCAAAGCACTTCATTGGACCTGTAAAGGCTTATGCCATTTAGTTAGTAGCTCACTTCACTGGTATTTACACACAGTACCAGTGGCATAGCAGATGCACCGGGGGTCGCACCGATCCCCCTTGCTCTTTATTTTGCGATCGCCATCAACCCCCCTCCCCCACCTTTTGGTTTTTCAAGCACTTCCAACCCCCTCCTCCCCCCCACTCTTCAGTTCGCGAACGCCGTCAACCCTCCCACCCACTTTTCGGTTTTACGAGTACTGAACTTCCACAACCACTGAGCTCTGATTTTGACTCGCCAACAGGTTTTGAGAAATCGCAGACAAATGTCTGAAATCACAGTTCACGTGTTCACGTGAGTAATAATTACACAGTGTGAACTATCAAGGACTCGATATGAGAGAATCGCTGATGAGTCGCTGACGCCCGTCAGATATTTGGCATGATAAATATCTGGAGCTGTCGCAGATTCAAAATCAATTGAAATGTGAAACATGTTGTAATTTAAAACAACATCCGTGTTTACCTACAGCCAATAAAAGATTACAATCCACTAGTAAGG
Source organism: Danio aesculapii (assembly GCF_903798145.1). Lineage (NCBI taxonomy): Eukaryota > Metazoa > Chordata > Actinopteri > Cypriniformes > Danionidae > Danio > Danio aesculapii. Next base: position 40,910,587 of record NC_079451.1, on the reverse strand, counting down.
GTACCTGCAGGCCAGCGGGAGGTTGGGGGAGAAGTTAAAAGCGCTCATTTTCAGTTTATATGGACCCAAGAATTAGAGGAAAAACTAGTGGAAATTTGGCAGGAGCATCCCGTATCTGTTTGATGTGTCATGTGAGTAATATCACAACTGTGTTGAAGAAGAAAAAAAAGTTGAGGTGATATTGCTAATTCTCTTTAAAAGCCAGGTGAGCAAAATAAGTAAATTTTCTAAAGCTAAAGCCTTCTTTTCCCATTATGTAGTTAATAACGAAAGATATATTACCTGACCTCGCATTGCTCCCATGTCACTTCTTGGGTGTGTTTGGATGTAAGATGTAGTTTGGACAAAGTTGTCAGCGATTCTTCCTATTTTAAAGTCATACAGTGTGAAGCCCCCTGTCGCCGATCCATCTTGCAGTGTAAACACAGCACAGACAGAACGCTAACCCAGATAGTCATGCAGTGTGAAAACATCCATGACACGACTACTTCGAAAATCATGCAGTCTGAACTCAGCATAATAAATGCTAACTTAATTTTTTTCTCACACTTCTGCACAGGCCTCAAACCTTGCACATTAATGACGTCCATTCATAATCAACCACTGATAAGGTGTATTGTTATAGATTATTGCCAATGAGTTGATTTAATTACCTATACTGTACTTAGAAGTAAATTATTCCTTTAATGTAGATAAGTAATACAGATGATCTCTCCATTCAGTGTTGAGCAGGATGAATAGGATAGAGAGACATCTGCTTTCCAGGGTCTCTGATGGTTCTTCAGGTTGCTTGGTAACTTGAACATTATCTAACACTTGTCTTTGCTGTTTTGACATCCCACCATGTTTTCCTTCTCTCTCTACCCAGGTAGCAAAGAATTCTGGCCCAGATTTGGCATAAAGCTGGAACAGGAGGCATTTATCCTGCACTAGCATACAGCAAGTGGGCCAAACATGGCCCGGGTTTGGCAGAGGTGGCACACAATACTTTAAGGCCAAATTGTAAAATGTAGTATTTGGCCCAGATGTTAATAAATGGATTGTGGGCCATGTAAGTTTGGCCTATCTTGACCCCCATTTAAAATACATTTTTATTATTTTCAAATAAAGAAAAAAAAATTGTACCAATCAGATCGCTTTGAGAAAAAAGTGCAATGCTTCATGGGTTTATCAATTTCATTGCAGCTGTGATGCACCAACATATATGGCCCAGTTCAGGCTATTAACTTGAGACGTGATATGGTCCAACCAGATATGTTCCATGTTTGGCCATAATCTGGCATCCAGACTTGGTCCAGTCATGTACGGTAATTCACTGCGGCATGTGGGCCAAGCAAAAGCTGATTGTGTGGGTCAAAGCTGGGCCAGAGAAATTTTGCTATGTGGGTATTTATTGTCCCTTATCATGCCTTGTTGTTATTTTGAGCTAGCAACTTGTTTGCATCTTGTTTGCATCTTGTTTGTCAAAGTTCCTCTAAACGAATTCACGACACCAACCTCCTTCATGCCTGTTTCTGGAAGATGTGATCAGATTCGTTTCCAAGTGTAGCTGGTTCATTTAAAAGAACAGATTTTCAGCTTCATGTAAATGTAGTTGTCTTGTCTGTGAGCAAAGTATCCGCTGAGATTCCTGTGTATGTTTTCCAACCCCAAAGGGTTCATAATGAAGCTGCAGAAAGTCTATAGCGACCAATGATTGGCTTCTTTACTGGAAGGCGGGGCTTCCTTTCAGTAGAGCATCCATATTGACCAGTGCATTATTTCCCATTCAAAACCATAAAAGTGGCACTTCATGTGTATTCTATAGTCTTTGGTTTCATCCATTTTGACTAATACTAATTACTGGGTGAAAGGCTATCAGCATTAAACACTAAAACATAAGTAGTGTGTGGGGTGGCATGGTGGCTCAGTGGTTAGCACTGTGGTATCACAGAAAGAAGGTCGCTGGTTTGAGTCCCAACTGGGCCAATTGGAATTTCTGTGTTTGCGTGTTCTCCCTGTGTTTGTGTGGGTTTCCTCCGGGTGCTCCTGTTTCCCCTACAGTCTAAAGACTATAGGTGCTATAGGTAAATTGAATAAACTAAATTGTCCATAGTGTATAAGTGTATGTGAATGAGTGTATATGGGTGTTTCCCAGTATTGGAATGTGGCTGGAAGGGCATCTGCTGCGTAAAACTAATGCTGGAATAGTTCATTCCGATGATTTGCCAATACAATACAATAGCAATTGGCCAATACAATACACTACAATACAATACAATAGCCACCTCTGAAATAGAGACTGAATGAAAATTAATGAATAAGTAGTATGAAAATAAAGGCAATCTATAGGTGAATTTGTGATCACTTATATGTGTAAATCTGTTTTTAATCTGGTATATCTAAGTCATTATTAACAATGAGGGTTGTAATCGATACAATTTTAGCAAAAGCCTATGACCATGAGATGTGATGCAAATCAGTTACAGTATGTGCATTTGAAAAACCGCAAAGGGTAAATGTTACCCTGTGGCGGTTCTAGTGTTTAACTGATCAGGATCTGCTGTCCAGGGATCTTGAGATCAGGTAATGGTAGAAGAACAGAAAACCATTTGCTTTTACTGACATCCAGTAAAGTATTGGCTTCAGATGGAGGTCACAGCTGGAATATCCTGTGACGTGGTTTTGCTCGAAATGAGATCTGATTATGCTGCATATTAAGGGAACATTTGGTGTGGCATGAGACTAAATCATGCATAAAGGCACTTCTGCAAGAGTAAACATCACATTGGACTATAATTAAAGCCGTCCCAGTGCCAGAGAACTCTGGGCTGGAAGAATGAAAGCTTAAAAAGAAGTTTTCACCCCTGGGTCATGCTCCTGTCACGCCAAGCGAGATAATCCCAAATGTTTTTACACAGCATTTATTTCATTAACTGCAATATTTATGTAGATTTGTAGCAAAAATGTATTATGCCATTATAAATTTGGTTGTTTTTCATTTGTGGTCATAGCAGAACCAAATATAATAGTGTATCATACATAAAACAGTTTAGTACTTGAATATATACCGTTTATTCATTCATTCATTTTCCTTCGGCTTAGTTCCTTATTTATCAGGGGTCACCACAGCAGAATGAACCACCAACTATTCCGGCATATGTTTCATGCAGCGGATGCCCCTCCAGCAGCAACCCAGTACTGGAAAACGCCCATACACTCTCACATTCACACATACACTCATACACTATGGCCTGTTTAGTTTATTCGTGTTCATGTGGGTTTCCTCCTGGTGGACCTGTTTCCCCCACAGTCCAAAGGCATGTGGTATAAGTGAATTCTATACCAAAAGCCTTTGGACTGTGGGGGAAACGGATCAACCCGGAGGAAACCCACACGAACACTGGGAGAACATGTAAACTCCACACAGAAATGCCAACTGACCCAGCCAGGACTCGAACCAGTAACCTTCCTGCTGTGAGGCGACAATGCTAACTACTGAGCCACCATGCCGCCGACTACTGTACATACCATAGAACTTAGTCCTTTTATTTATCAGGGGTCACCACAGTGGAATGAACCGCCAACATATGTTTAACCTAGTGGATACCCTTCCAGCCATAAGACCCATACACTCACACACACACACACACACACACACACTAATACACTAAGGCCAATTTGGTTCATTCAGTTCACCTATAGTGCATGTCTTTGGACTATGGGGGAAATCGGAGCACCTGGAGGACCAAAACCAGTGCCCTTCTTGCTGTGAGGCGACAGTGTTAACCACTGAGCCACCATGCCACTCACATTATTAGTTCATGTCAATAATTATATTAACTAACATTTACTAACCTACATTAACCTAGAATACATTAACTAACCTAATGAAACCTTATTGTAAAGTGTGATCGTTAAATAGGATTTAGTCGTTTTAATTTTAATAATTCAAACTAATAATAGTTTAATGTCTACAAACTAATTTTATTTCAATTTTAATTGATTAGTTGTTTAATTATAATATTAATCAATTTAAATATTCATTCATTCATTCATTTTCTTTTCGGCTTTATCCCTTTATTAATCCGGGGTCGTAACAGCGGAATGAACCGCCAACTTATCCAGCATATGTTTTTTACGCAACGGATGCCCTTCCAGATGCAACTCATCTCTGGGAAACATCCACACACACTCACTCACACTCATACACTATTGACAATTTAGCCTTACCAATTCCCCTCCGCATGTCTTTGGACTGTGGGGGAAACCGGAGCACCTGGAGAAAACCCACGCAAACGCAGGGAGAACATGCAAACTCCACACAGAAATGCCAACTGACACAGCCGAGGCTCGAACCAGCGACCTTCTTGCTGTGAGGCGACAGCACTACCTACTGCGCCACTGCATTGCCCAATTTATATATTGTAACACTTAATATATGAATTGCTAATTATATCAAATAATAACATGTTAATTAGTATAATAATAAATGGTTCATTGTTTAATAACTATTATATAACATTATTTTTTAACTATAGTAGTTAAGTTTAGTAGTTTCATAGTTAAAAATTACTAACAAAAATACAAAGAATGAATTTCACTGAACTGGTGTGTTGGCATGGGTTTCCTCCAGGTGCTCTGGTTTGAAGACATGCACTATAAGTGAATTGAATAAACTAAATTGTCTGTTGTGTATGGATGTTTCCCAGTACTGGGTTGAAGCTGGAAGGGCATCTGCTGTGTAAAACATATGCTGGATAAGTTGGCGGTTCATTCCGCTGTGGTGACCCCTGATGAATAAAGGGACTAAGCCGAAGGAAAATGAATGAATGAAATTGGCTGTAGTGTATGTGTATGTGGGTGTTTCCCAGTACTGGGTTGCGGCTGGAAAGGCATCGGCTGCGTAAAAAATACTGTATGCTGGAATAATTTGGCAGTTTATTCCACTGATAATGGTGATAAATGACCCCTGATAAATAAGCCGAAGGAAAATGAATGAATGAATGAACTGGTGTGTTAAACTGGCAGTGCAGGTACATAATATAAATGATATATTTCTTTCAAAGTATTGCGAATTCAACAGAAGGAGTGTGAAAACTCAGTAAGCTCGATGTCAAGAGAGCCAGTAGGCCATAAATCCTCTTTGAGTGGTGGGTTTAATCTGTGGCCTGGTGTCGCCTGGCATGACCAACGTGACACAGCCTGACGGGTTTAATACACTTCAGACAGCAGGAGACACGGGAACACTGAGTGACAACCGTTTATCTCACTGACCTCTAGAGTGGAGCAAAAAATAGGTTTTTCAGTTTTACATTTTGCAAAGGAAAAAGTAATTCTCAAAGCAGTTTATATATATATATATATATATATATATATATATATATATATATATATATATATATATATATATATATATATAGTTGAAGTCAGAATTATTAGCCGCACTGTGTATTTTCCCCCAATTTCTGTTTAACAGAGAGGACATTTTTTCAACACATTTCTTAACATAATAGTTTTAATAACTGATTTATTTTATCATTGCTATGATGACAGTAAATAATATTTGACTAGATATTTTTCAAGACACTTCTATACAGCTTAAAGTGACATTTAAAGGCTTAATTAGGTTAACTTGGCAGGTTAGGGTAATTAGGCAAGTTATTGTATAACGATGGTTTGTTCTGTAGACTATCCAAAAAAATATATAGCTTAAAGGGGCTAATAATATTGACCTTAAAATGGTTCATAAAAAATTAAGAACTGCTTTTATTCTAGCTGAAATAAAACAAATAAGACTTTCTCCAGAAGAAAAAATATTATCAAACATACTGTGAACATTTCCTTGCTCTGTTAAACATCATTTGGGAAATATCAACAGGGAGTAATAATTCTGACTTCAACTGTATATGCAGTTGTAGTCAGAATTATTAGCACTCCTGAATTATTAGCTCCCCTTGTATATATATATTTTTTACCCAATTTCTGTTTACACATTTCTAAACATAATAGTTTTAATAAGTAATTTCTAACAAATGGTTTCTTTTATCTTTACCATAAAGACAATACATAATATTTTACTAGATATTTATCAATAAAATTGATTGCTACTGCTTGTTCAAACTACCTGTTTAAAATAAGCTGAAACAACACAATTCTTGTAATTTCTTTGGTCAATGTATTTGTTTTATGTTCAGTTCACTTAAATTTGTAAACCATTAAGTTAATTTAAGCGTTTTGTGTCAGGACAACATGAAGGAATTGTGTTGGTCTAACTACCTGGTTAGGAGATTTGTACAGTAGTTCCCAGCATGCGCTGCATGGGATTGAATTAAGGGAGGGAAATGTTTACAATAAAAGTAATCTTAGGTTGTTACAAGCCTAGTCTAGGGTCAACGCTGCAACATAAAAATTCTTTGGGCTTTGGCAGCTTAATTAGCAAAAATGCGGTTTGCTGCTTTGCTCAGTGAGCAATAACTGTCCTAAAATGAGTTCTGAGATCAGTTTCAATTAACTGTATATGTAACTCATGAAATATGCTTAAAAAAGCTCTTTCATTTCGTTTAGGATATCTTAAAATAAAACTAAGAGGCTTTGAAATGTACGACAATAGACATACATGATATTATCAGAACTTTGAGTTTAAGTTAAATAAAAATGCTAATTATTTAAACTTTTATTTGATAAAATCATGTTGGACCAACTCAATGGCATTTAATTGTGTAAATTGTTTTTGTTGTTGGCGCTAAACAAATTTATTGGATGGAAAGCCTGCCCTTAATTAAATTGAGTTCATCCAATTAGTTATTTTTTGAGTGTGGGGTAATTAGGCAAATCATTGTACAACCATTGTTTGTTTTGTAAAAAATTGAGTAAAAATGGTAAAGGGGGCTGATTATATTGACCTTAAAATGGCTTTTAAAAAATGTAAATCTTTTATTCTAGCCGAAATAAAACGAATAAGACTTTCCCCAGAAGAAAAAATATTTTAGGAAATACTGTGAAAAAATTCCTTGCTCTGTTAAGCATCATTTGAGAAATAATTGAAAAAGAAATTCAGACTTCAACTGTTTATATTCTGCATTCCAGATGTTATCGAAGTGTGAGATGTGAGAGCAAGTAGGGAAAGTGCAGTATTATTATATATTTAATAATGTCAATAAACAGGTATTTCTCTGTATATTTACTCTTGTAAAACATCCGTGCAGCGCAGTACTGCTTATATGCCTTAGGAAAGCAAAGGAACATGGATGAGCGAGAAGGAAGAGTGAGACGTGTTTGATGAATCATGAAAATGACTTGAAACAAACTGACAGGTGTCTTTCCGCAGCACATAAACAAAGCAAAACCTCAGTGTGCAAGTGCTTAGTTCACTTCACTTTTGCGGCTTATTGCAACTTGAATGCTTATGTTAAATTTAAAACTGCTTTTATTCTAAACAAAATAAAACAAATAAGACTTTCTCCAGAAGAAAAAAAATATTATAGGAAATACTGTGAAAAATTCCTTGCTCTGTTAAACATCATTTGGGAAATATTTAAAACAGAAAAGAAAAAAGGAAGAGGGCGAATTTTGACCTTAGTCGACTGGAGAATCGCATCAAACTGAAACTAATAATATTTGAGTGGAATCTAGAGCTTGTGAATCAGAATCAAATGAATCGGGACATCTCGATCTGTACCCAGTCATACTGGCCTCCACCTTTTATTTTTGTAGACTCAGTTTTGATATGAGCGATCATTGCCCTCTTTATGAGATGTGATGACAGACATGCTAACATTCATCTTCTTTATGTGCCTCACATTGTGTTGGACGCTCAATGAACTGTTTGTCCTTCATCCGGCAGTGTTTTTTTTACTGTATGTTTCATCATCACAAGCTATTCTTAACTGTGCAGGGTGACCCGGCCTGCCGAGCAGTGTGTTTTTGGGATGTTATAAAGAAACACCTGGCCTTTTCTTAGTCAGCGTTTACTTCGTAATGCTTGCAACATGAAGATTCAGTCATTAAAAAATGCTCACCGGAGGTTAATGTGTCATCATAATGAGCTCCAACAATTATATGTGGATGTTGAGTGCAGTTTATCGCATTTTGATAAACAATTTTATAATATCATTAATAAAAATGGACTAAATCAAAATATTAATAATAATGTCTATTATTATTAGTGGGGTTGTTATTATCCATACTTCTTCTACTTCTTTTTCTTCTTCTTCTTCTTCTTCTTCTTCTTCTTCTTCTTCTTCTTCTTCTTCTTCTTCTTCTTCTTCTTCTTCTTCTTCTTCTTCTTCTTCTTCTTCTTCTTCTTCTTCTTCTTCTTCTTCTTCTTCTTCTGTGCGTTTTTTTGGGCACACAACTAGTCCCACATTTTTTGTCCCAGACCCTTGAATCGTGGCGTCAAATCATGTGGTTTTATCAGGGGTATGTAGCTATGTAACATATAGCGTAATGCTAAAGATTTGCATCATGCTAGCTACATGCTAATCATGTTAGCATGATGCTAAGAAGCCAATTAGCATGCTGTTAGCATTATGGTAACACAATTAGTATCATGCTAGCTACCTGCTAATCACGTTTGCATCATGCTAGCAACTTGATTAACACGATGTTAGCATGATGCTTACACAATTAGTTAGCATGTTAGCATCATGGTTACATCTCAAATAGCATGTTGTTAGCATGATACTGACATGAATAGCATGTAAGGGAGAGGGGTAAACTGGCCTCTTAAGAGGCAAGAATGCAACCCAAAATGTCTGCATAGACTTAACATTGGGACAAAATGGCTGACATCCAAAAATCCTAAAATGGCTGACATCTAGATATCGATATTTAGATTAGAGAGTCATAGAAGCTTGGTGGTGGGCTCCTTTCTCTATCTACTTTGTTTTCACCCATTAAACTGCGTTACCACTGCCTAGCAACCATTGCAAATACCCTAGCAACTACATAAACACATTTTTGGCAATTTCTTAGCACTCTATTGCTTTTGGGCTTTTGTGTAATGTATTTTACCCCAGCGAATTGCCACGGCAAACCCCACTCACATTTTCTTTAGGAAATGTACAATTCTAGTTATTATTATTATGATTAATATTATGTAAATAAATGCATTGTATTATATTTATAAATAAATATAATATTATTATTATTAATTATTTAATATTATTATTTTTATTTTTAATAATATTATTATTTTATTATTATTATTATTTTTATTATTATTAATTAATGAACCGCCAACTTATCCAGCATATGTTTTACGCAGCGGATGCCCTTCCAGCCGCAACACATCACTGGGAAACATCCATACACACTCACTCACACACATACACCACGGACAATTTAGCGTACCCAGTTCACTTATACCACATGTTTTTGGACTTGTGGGGGAAACCCAGAAGAAACCCACGCGAACACGGAGAGAACATGCAAACTCCACACAGAAACGCCAACCCACTGTGCCAACATGCAGCCCCTTATTTATTTATGTATTTATTATTTATATATTTATAAATTTTTTGTTTGTTAAATTGCATAATATCTGAATTGTTTGGATGTGAATAAATAGATTCTTGTTAGAGATTTACCACAGAAAGGTGGAGAATTTACACTAAATTTAATTCTTAATACTTTTCAGTATATATGGAGTATTATAAACATTTCAATAAAAAAACTAATTGTTTATATATTTATATAATTATATATATATATATATATATATATATATATATATATATATATATATATATATATATATATATATATATATATATATATATCTGTTATATATACTGTTTTGCTGCTCATTAGATCCTGTTGCTGTTTTTTGAGTGATTTTTGTTTGCTTATTTAATTGCATAAATATGCCGCAATGTCAGATTAATTTACATTCTATTTATCAGATTATAACTATGAACTCTAAAATATAGTCTTACAATAATTCTATTAATATTTCCTAATTAAAAAATGATATTCAGTAACATAAACACTGTGAAATTACTAAAAATAATTATTTGGGGGGAATTTATACTATAGTATTAAGCCATTTAAGACAAGCGGTTGCTTTATTTTATGTGATATTTTACTAATATTTTTTCTGTTGTGTATTTGCATGCATATCTCGAAGTCAGACTCAGCAGGATGCTGTTTATCATGTTCTGTGAAAATGCCAGTGTTAATTGTCCTGCTTATTTTACATTTGCATTAGCAGCTGACTCATTAATGTGGTTTTGCTCTGTCGTTAATATTAAGCATCACATTTCGAGGGCCATTTCTGCATCAGCGGGTTCTTATCAAAGGTGCCTGTGAAAAATCCGCTAAAACGTTGAACTGCAGGTTATTTGATGCAGAAATAAAATGTGCTTTGCAATACAGCCTATTATGTGCGCCCAAATCAACCCTTTTGAACCATGTTTTTGTTCAGTGCTAGTTCGCACTTTCTTTTTGATAATCATAAAGATTCATTATCATCACATTGAATACAGATGGCAAATATATTGTTGACTTGACAGCACAGAAGTAATAACAACCACATTAAAGCTTTTCCCTTCCTCCCATATAAATGGATGTGTAAATGGATGTATTTTCTTTCAACATAATGGCATGCTTTCGTTCTTGGATATGAAAAGGCAATTTCCCCTAAATTAATAATCACAAGAAGACACACAGTACGTAATAGAGCTGTTTTTATTCTGTTTTCTCAGTGGCCTGAGTTCAACAAACCTGTTTCTCAATGTCAAGGTTGCGGTGGGTATCAACCTTTACGTCAGAGGTGGTTTGCACAACACTTGCCGAAGGGCTGAACAAAATGACCTTTTGCATGCTAAAGAGGCACAGGCACTAATATTGCTGTGGTTTGGTCATATTTTATTGAAGAATCATTTTTGAAGATTGCATAACTTTCCCCTTATAGTATTTGTTGTCATTTATGGTGTAATATAGCCCTCGAGTATGTCTTTAAAGTTCCAGCTCATAATATCTCATGGATCATTTATGATTTGATTCTGTAAGTGCCTCTTTTTAGATGGAAACAAATGCTGTTTTTGTTTGTATCACTTTAAATGCAAATGAGCTGCTGTTCCCCACCCCCTTTCATAAGAGGGGGCGGAGTCTGGACTGCTTGTATTTTGGGTAATTCTGTTACTACTATTTTTTTGTCACAGTAACAATATATTTAACAATATAATTATTTAAATAGGCAGTTATTTAAGAAAATCAACAAAAAAAGGATCATAATAAATAATCTTAAATGCTTTTAAAGAAACATACTTCACCTTTTTGTTTTCTTTTATTTTAAACTTGTTAAATATAGATGAACAATATTGTATTTTTGATCTCATTTTGCCCGAGCTGATACCAATATCTGTTCTGTTTGTGCGTTTTTTTTTTTTTTTTTTTTTTGAGAATTGTTAATTTGCAGAGTTGGGTTTAAGGTTTTGTTTTCAAATGTTTGCTTCTCACAATAATTTATTACCAGAAATGGTATATATGACCCCAATAGATGCTTTGTTTTTAGATAAAACGAACCTTTGTCTTAGTATAAAAAATTTTATTAGTGTAATATTGCAGCCCCTGATCAAACTTCCCAGGGGATAGACACTGGAACCTAGGATGCTGCTTGGGTGTGATATTGTAAAGAAAATTTATCAATAGGGTAGAAACTAAAATAAGCTCTGTATCATTTGTGTCACGTCATTGTCACGTCACGCCCTTTTTAATATATTCTGTGCTATATATCAAACAAGATTAAGCATTTTATGACATGAATTCATTTTATTTGTGTATTTTATTTCTTTTGCAAAGGTGTAAATTACCTTTATATGAGTCAGTCGTGGTACCGGCTGGGCATTATGACCTGTGGGGAGACTGTTAGTCAGCAGAGGTTGTAGCTATACAAGTAGCTGTTTAACTTACTGAGGGATATTGTGCACTGCATTATTCTGTACTCACATTCACAGTTTCAAGTCAAAATAGTTAACCTATACCCCAGGTACAGAAGCAAGACCTTTGAAGCAATACCTTTAGCTCTGGCATTGGTCGTCAATTATTTATTTCTTCACGTTTTGATTAAAAGTCCAATTTTGAGATATTTTTGAGCTGAGATATTAACGTTACAGCTGCCATTTTTTGCAGTCAGTCAGAGATAAACAAAAAATAATGGACTCCTTGAACTTTACTTGATTACTTAAGAAGAGCAACCACCGAACAAGAATAACCGTGACCTCACATGCGCCCCCTTCATTGCGGCAGAGTTAATGTCTGCCTTGCCTCACCTCATAATAACTCTAAATAAGTGATAGACATTTGTGAAAAATACATTATATATTATATGGAAAGTGAGGACATATAATGAAAATGTCTACAATGTAAAAAACATTGCATTGGTAGCGAACACTGAGTAAGCAAAAGGCACACGGTTAACCCAGTTTACAGGGATTGCTCAATCTGACGTGAGGCACATTTCGGTGCTGCCTCACCTCGATTTCTACGCTGTAATTAAACAGGAAAATATGCAAAATACAGCATTTCTGATCACAAAAATGATTCAAATTATTTGAATCATACTGAAATTGCATTTATAGCACAGATCAGAGGACAATGATTTAAGCAAAAACAGTTAAATATGGTGAATTAAACTGCGGACACTTAATGCTAAGACTGAAACGTAAAAGTGTAAGTTCACACACCCTGCCATACAGGTGCAGTTCGCTGTCAGAATGCAGTTGTTTTGCTTGTTGATGATTACCCAGGCCTTGTACAGCTCCGTCTTCTTTCATTTTCTTTGTCAAGGCAGAACCTCGGTTTTTAGCACTACAAAGTTTTGAATCTGGTAATCATTGAACATTATTTCTTGCACATGACCACACAGAACAACATTGTAGGCATCCAAAGACTTGTAGGCCTTTAACTTCTCTCTTGAAAAATCACTTGGAGTTTCAATGAGATTGTTGTATATTTCGGGCTGGATGCTTGGCCATTTCGTCTTCTCCAATATCCATTGGGAGGGTGCTATCGCAAATGGACCTGTCAGACAAACTCCGCTCACTTTAACGTTAATTTTGCCAAATAAATGTGCTTATCACTGGTTGATAATACACTGAAAGCATTATGCAAATAATATATATATAATATGTAATTAATATAACTTATCTCTAATACAGTAATAAACTCTGTACCTCATTGGATGTCATTCCCTTCCCCTTCCCGTTTTTTTTTTTTTTTTTTTTTCAAACCTCGCTGCACGCACATCCTGAACGTTTATAATCCGGTAATTCACCTATATAACATCAAAATGAGAGGAATAGTTGCTTTTTTCTCCATACTGTAAAATTTAATTTATAAAGAATTTATAATTAAGCTAAATATGACTTGAAAATACATATTTATAGTATAATAATCTTAGTTTGATTTGCTTATGGGTTTTTTTCTCTTTTTACTCTGTTGGATAAAACGATCTTCCAAAAAAATGTATCAGTGTGAGGAGTTGGTGAGACATCCTGTCAAAATTGGCCCCGTTACATCATTGCTGGCCTGTTTTCCTGTCAGGATTACAGGAAAAGTAAAGTCCGCCCACAGCTGCCATGTCTGGATGGCAGTTTAGTTTTTCCTCTTGGGGTGTAGATTAACTCTGGTTCGTCGGATAAGCCACGTCCTTGAAGAACAATGATTTACAAGATGGCCTGTGCATCCATGGCATTGTGGAGACAAGGCTGGGAAAAAAACATACTCGCCAATGAGAAAGCCATTGCTCTTGTTCCTTATCTGACACATCGTCCATTATTAATGGAATACTGAATTAGTGTGGCTCAGGAGAGGCTGTAATGGAGTGAGAGATGGAGAGAAAGCACATTGAGGAGACTGGCATAGTGTACAGTGTAACTGGATCTCTAATTTCTTGTTTATCACCTGGAGAAAATGCACTTTCCATTACGCTCTCTGAGATGCATCACACCGGTGTGACTGAAAGATCATACAAGCTCATTTCTGTTGGGTGTTGCTTTAAGAGTGCATATTTAATGTGGCATTATTTGTGTTTGTAATACAGCATTCATGCTTGTATGGCGTATGAATGTTATGAAGTGTTGTGATTTTAAAGTATTTAAAGTATTCTGTTTTTACTTGTTAAGATTTAATGCATAATTCCTTAAAATACAATAGAAGCATTACTGTTCAAGAATTTGCGGTCAATACCTTTTTTGTTGATGTTTTAAAAATCTTATGCACACCAAGTGTGTGTTTGTGTGGATGAGCAATATCACACGAGTAGCAGTATGATATGGCTGTATATCGGTGCTGATGGGAGGCATGTGTTAGTGTCCCACCAGTGACAATATACATATATAAGTGTAATACAAGTGTGATATTGCATTTATACAACAGTTCGACAGCATAATTGTGTATAAAAACGGAAAATCAAACACGGAGAGTCTCAAAAATTCTTTTGTACAAGGAATTACTTTCTTCCACCACTCATTCACATCTGCAGCTGACGTCAGAACAGCAGAAACCATTGCTAATTCATCAACGTCTTTTTAGAGCTAGTATTTAAATGATTCTCTAGCCTAATATCTAAAGTTGTGACAAAACAGGTGATTTTGCTCACATTTTAAGATTATACGGCCGAACGGCATGAAATGCCATCAGCCTACAGAGATTTCCCAGTATTTCTCTGTTGCAATCGGGAGATCACAATAATTAACCTCGAAAAAGCCAAAGCAAAGCAAACACTTACAGACTACTATGGTATAAAAACAGCACCGCAACATACAAAAGAGAGAGATTGACTTAGAGTGTGACTTACAAGTTTTATAATGATTTGAGAAGCTGTAATTTGACATTTTTCTCCCCGAAGCACATATCTCCTATGCAGTCTCTGTTGCCATCTAGTGGTGGAATGTCAACAGGCTAATGGCTGCTGATGCACTGAAATTATAAATGTTTAAAATAGGCACTATCCTTATTAATAAACTGCATAGCTGCAATCTAAACAACTACATTAACGACTAAAAAAAGCCTCAAAAGTACATTATGTTGTCCAACAGCTGTAATATTTATCAAACTGTAGTGAGTTTACTGATCTGCTCTCACCATATGCGGGCGGAGTACTACAGAAAGGTGAGGAGGCCGTATGAGCTCTGTTATTGCAGAATATCGCACGGCTATCAGCCAATCAGATTATATATATATATATATATATATATATATATATATATATATATATATATATATATATATATATATATATATATATATATATATATATATATATATATATATATATATATATATATATATAAGATAATATATATATAAGTTAATGCTAATATATATCTCTCTCACAACAGTCTCTATGTTGTATATATATATCAGCCAATCAGATTCGAGATATATCGAATCTGATTGGCTGATATATATATATATATATATATATATATATATATATATATATATATATATATATATATATATATATATATACAACATAGAGACTGTTGTGAGAGAGAGATATATCAGCATTAACTGTAAAATTTTATATTGTTATCTTGGTTGATAATGGTTGTGTCGTTTAATATTTGTTTTTTGATCAATAGAAGCATCTTAAAGGTATATTTTTGTTTTAATTTGACAAACAGAAAGTAAAAAAATATAACTTTAAGGTAGAAAAAAAATAATAATATTGTCTTTTGTTTTACATTTAATCAGTTTATTGAATCTCATCTGAAAGCAATTCTGTGTGCTGGGTTTTCAAATAGTTTCAGTAGATCATTAATACATACATCTCAATGCTACAACCTGTTCCCCAAAATCATTGTGATTTAAATAGCACTCAAAAATGGCTGTAGTTTTATGAGTGCTCAATAATCGGTAAAGCAACATGGATCATAAGAAGACAAACGTCACAATTGTCAGATTACCATCATTAACTTTATTCAAGTGCAGTGTGATCATGATTAAATGTTTTGATTATTGTACACTTTATTACGTATATCACTAATCATTAAAATTGGCAGCAAACAAACCAAAAATACACATATAAATTAAATAACTGAACAAAAAAGTAATGTACGTAAGATGCTTCAAAGACTAGGGGCAAAAAGACATCCGTATGTTGGAAATTTCATATGACTTATGTTTTTTGTTGTTACGTTTTAGCCATTTTGCTAGTGCCTTGTTCTGCATGTACTGTAGGTGCTTTCTTGATTGATTATCTACATGGGGTGACACTTATACACTTACAATCCAATAGTATCTGGATGCAGACTTGGATTTGCAAGCTGAGTCTGCATATCTCAGACTTGCAATGTCAAACACAATGCACTCAATGGAGCTAGTGACATCACTGTGAGGAATAGGGTTAGGGGTGACATTAGGTGTGCACATTAAAACCATTGCCTGCAGCTCAGCTTGCAACTGCACTCAGTCTGCATCTAGAACCCTCTCAAACATTCAGGATACTCTATATAAGGTTATATTTTAACATTTTGCAAATGGACAGTGACTCCTCAGTAGCACATAGATCGCATTCTCACATTCAAGTTTCAGTTGTCAGAATTATTAGCCCCCCTGAATTATTTGCCCCCCTGTTTTCCCCATTTTCTGTTTAACAGAGAGATTTTTTTCAACACATTTCTAAACATAATAGTTTTAGTAACTCATTTCTAATAACTTATTTATTTTATCTTTGCCATGATGACAATAAATCATATTTTACTAGATATTTTTAAGACACTTCTATACAGCTTAAAGTGACATTTAAATGCTTAAGTAGGTTAATTAGATTAACTAGGCAGGTTAGGGTAATTAGGCAAGTTATTGTATAATGATGTTTTGTTCTGTAGACTATCGAAAAAAATATATAGCTTAAAGGGGCTAATAATATTGACTTTAAATGGTTTTAAAAAAAATTAAAACTGCTTTTATTCTGGCTGAAATAAAACAAAGTAGACTTTCTCCAGAAGAAAAAATATTATCCGACATACTGTGAAAATTTCCTTGCTCTGTTAAACATCATTTGGGAAATATTTAAAAAAGAAGAAACAAATTCAAAGGAGGATAATAATTCTGACTTCAACTGTACATGCATTTTTGGGAAACTCGCATGAAATTAGGATAAGCGTTCATAGCTTTGCACATAGGGAACACTTTTAAGAGCTAAGATACATCACTATTAGTAAACCCAGCCCAGTTTTGATCAAAATGAAAAATTAAATCCTTCAAATCCCAACCATTTGAATGGTGTTGCTCTCTTTAGAACATTTTTTGTTAAATAAAAATAAATGCATCTATATGAGCTCAGCATGTTGCATGTTTAATTCAGAAAGTGACATCAAATTCTAAGGCATATAAAATGGTTATGTTGCAATTTAATCCAGTTTTTATTTTAAAAAATCATAGCTCTATTGAGTACAGTTATAATACATGTTCAATCAAATAATGGAACAGTAGGTGATTCAGGTATTCATACAGAAAATGTGCACACTGTGCAAAGTACACTGTATAATACAAAAACCGTAGGAGATTCTGAACAAAGCCTGTATCATTGATGTGTTTGGACAAGGTCATTTGTGACCTTCAGATTTAACTGTTACTATTTGTAAATGTCAGGTTCAACAAGGGTGCTTTAAATAACCAGAAAGTACTGTTGTTCTCTCCAGGGAGCAAAGTGATGGACGGCGAACCTTTTGATATAGGTCACAGATGAATGTAAAACTTTGTTTTAAAGTGCTTCTATTATGCTTTTTCGCATAGTACTTTTCATGTAGTGTGTAATTTAGCACTGTGTGAATGTAAAAGGTCTGAAAAGTTTCAAAGATCGTATGCATACAGATTAAGGTTTTGATTGAAGTGATTCTGAATTGCTGAAAAGTGTCGTCAGTAAATCCTGTAACAAACCTAAGCAGGCCTATCCAAGTTTTTGGAACAACAAATAATAACTTGACTTCTAGTTGATCATTTGGTATCAGAAGTGGCTTATTCAATTTAATTCACCTTTATTTGTATAGCGCTTTTACAACAAAAATTGTGTCAAATTAGCTTCACATAGAAGATGATAGTTATTAGAAATAGTCTCAGTTCATTTTTCAAAGTTCAGTTCAGTTTAGCTCAGTTCAGTGTGGTTTAATATTCACTGCTGAGAGTCCAAACACTGAAGAGCAAATTCATCAATGTGCAGCTCTACAAGTCCCGAATATATATGAAAAGGCAAAGGTGACTCCTATGACTGCATCCATACATCTCTGCAATGACTCAAATAACTCATTAATAAAGTCATCTGGAATGGCAAAGAAAGCTTTCTTGCAGGACTCCCAGAGTTCAACAAGATTATTTGGATTCATATTTAATGCCTCCTCCATCTTACCCCAGTCATGCTCAATAATGTTCATTTCTGGTGATGTTCATTTCTTGATACATCAGGCTGTTGATGTTGCCATCCACTCTGCAGATCTCCCCCATACTGAATTTAACCCCAAACCATGATTTTTCACCAAACTTCACTGATTTTTGTGTGAATCTTGGGTTCATGTGGGTCTGATTGGGAGGCAGTTCAACAGATGATTCATTGGAAAAATCTACCTTCTGCCACTTTTCCAAATGATTAACAAGAAGTCAAGTTATTATTTGTTGCTCTTTCAAATGAGATCAACGACAAGACTTTTGTCTGGTAGTATATGGCCCTCATTGGCTGCAGATGTCTGGAAGAGTTTGGTTTGTGTTGCTGAGATTTTGAGAAGATGCTGTTTTCTGTTTTTATGTTTACAACTAAAAGCTGAAATTCAGATATGATAATGAGTATTTGGTTTTCAGCACCTACTGCAAGTGGGTGACCAATCACAACAGACTGGGTTATGATCTGACCAATTAGAGCAGATCATACTCTTAAAATAACCATTTCATAGACTGAGAGAGAGAGTAGCTGATGATGTAATGTAAGTTATGAGAAAAAAATATGATTTTTGACTTTAATTGGATGTAAGCCTATTAAAAACGTTTAAAAAAACGAAATGAAAATAGTATAATAAGGACACTTTAAACTTGGCTTATCTGAGCTGAGGTGATTGTAATGCATATTCTGCAAGGGGTTTGTGATTATTTTTGCTCCAGCTTCAGAAAAAGATATTGAATTATTTTTGTGTCAGATGACGACGAACCACAAAACCGCTCGCAATCATTTTGAGCCCCTATTCGCTATACACTCATAAAAGAACATAAAAGCGTTATTCATTTTTCATGTGCAGCACTTGGGCGCTGGGTTATGGTCATGAAACATTAAATATCTGGCTAGTCATGAAGTAAAAATAGTTCTGAACTCAGTGCTCACAGCCGCCGGTAGATTTCAGTCTGCCATGTAGAAATCAGTCTGCATTGCACATCGTCGTGAGCTTGACCTCGGCGTCCTCACACATTCTAAACTCACAATGACAAACTTTACTGCAGGCTTATGAGTTGCTTTTACATTTAGCTTCCTTTCTGATCCGTCGTTTCTTTTTCTAATGTATTTTAGATCATCTCCTTAAGCTGTCCGTACACCTTTATGTTCTTTCATAAGCTTAAAATGAGCTTAGAAATGAGATGTTGCCCTTTCTGAACATAATTGGCACTTGAAGAGTCTTGACGATTTCTTTTCAAGGCGTTGCATTGCCAGTGTGATGTTGAAAGTGTGAGACATGGCAGTTTGAGCTTTTCTCTCGAATGATTCTTTTATAACAGAAAAATGAGCTTTAGAGGATGACAGAGAGTGGGAATCGTAATACCATGTGTGCTCCATATAGACTGACCTATTTACATTACAATACATGTGTTTCTTGTCTTGCCATGCTGCAGATATTCAAATATTAACATGCATTTGAGATCATTCAGGCTTAAGGATTCAATTTTTCTGACTTGTTAGCCATTTCCAAAATGTTTTGCGGTTGAATTTTTTATAATGAATATAAAATAATTTACAATTTTGTAAAGAAGAGGAGTCAGTTACTGCATGTTGAACTGACAATAAAGAATCTGAATTGTCCATTGCCAAACTACAGTTAAAAGCCAAATTATTTGTGAAATTTATATATATATATATATAACTTTTTTGATTACTAGCCACTGTGGCTACTAGTTTTCCAACATTACTAGCCATTTTTACACTTTTGTTGTTGGGAAAATATATTTTATATGCATAAATTTGACTTTGACATGCTAAAACTGCTTGATTTAGATTTTATGTTATGTCCACATGCCTCCTCATTCATTTCACTTTTTGTGTGTGTTGTGTATGAGCTTGCTCAATGAGCATGAGCAAATGGGTTGTCGCAATTCAATTTGTTTTTATTCCACACTTTTCAGAGCTCAAAATTAAGGATTTACTAAATTTATATCTGACCACACCAAAAATAAATAAATTATTTCTTAGCCACAAATTTTAAATGTGTCAAAACAAGCAAAATATAACTGTAAACATGCATTTTTATTTCAACAAAACCTTTAAAAAATAAAGATATTTAAAAAAGAACTATTGTCATGTATCTAAAATATGCACAGTAATCTGTCCAGGCTAAAGGTCCCAGATCACCAGTTAACTACACATAAACGGGGAGTTAATCTCATATTAAAGAAATATTATTGTTAAAAAAAGATAATTAAACTATTTTAACAAAAATAATTGTAAGCAATAAACATACCATGTGTGATAATGAAAGGTTGTACACGCGCACACGGTTAATGTTAGGCCTGTTAATAATCTGTTCAAAGAATTATTAAAACAAAAGCAGTGACGGCTCTTGCATACAGAAGGATGTATATGTATATATTTAAATATTGAGCTCTTGAAAAAAGCAGGACTGTGGGTGCACGATCATCGCTCTTTGATTTTCTATTTGAAGTAGAACCGATCCCACCAGTTGTGTTTCCTCTGCTTCGCAAGTAAACGGGAACGCACGCACTTTTTAACAGTCGTGCGCATCGCATCACCTGTGAGCACGAGTGATCATCCAATCATTCGGTATTCACCTGCTTTCTTTTGCTCACGCGAACAGTTATTTTTGTCAGTCTTGCAGCTTCTCGATTCTAAGATCACATTTGCACGAATATTGGGACATTTTTATTATCGAACCCTGCTTTAAAGAAAACAACAATTCAAAAATGATTTCCAGCCAACCAAAGTGGCAAGTGTAAGTGTCTGTCTAACCCGCCACAGCTGAAATACCTGCATTTGGCGGGTTGGAGAGTGTTAATGTCAAGCTCTGTATATATATAATTTTAATCAAATATTTCTGGCTAATTAACCTAGATAAATTGCACTTTATAACTAGCAAAATATTGTGTACTGTAAAATGACTTACTCCAAGGGCCATTTTATATTGAAGTTGATATTTAGCTTCACCATATTGGTGTTTCGTAACATTTAGTTTTTATGAGGATCAGGACACTTTAGCTTACCCAATTCTGCAGCACATGTCTTTGGACTGTGGGAAAAACCAGAGCACCTGGAGGAAACCCACGCCAAATGCCAACTGACCCAGCTGGGGCTCGAACCAGCAACCTTCTTGCTGTGAGGTGACATCACTACCTACTGCGCCACCATGTCGCCCACACTGTAAAATTAGTTATTAAAACTATTAGCAAAATTTGCATAACCAAACATTGAATTTACCATTCAAGTCAAAGAGCTTTCACTATAACATTTTGAGCATTATCACATGTATAACCTTGTGAATTTTCCACTCAAGTAATTTTTTTAATTTGTGTGTGAGACACTAATTTACCAGATGTGTTGCATATTCTGTACTTCAGCCGTTCGACAGAAATTCACCAGTGTTTGTGTTTGTTTTAACTTTGTGTTATCTACTTGCATGAATACTTAAATTTGTATTCGGTATGAACTCAGCATAAACAAGTCCATAGAAACTTCAGTTAAAGTGAAGTTTTTAAACTAACTTCAAGAGGAGCACATGATATGATTGATTAATAATCCAATCAGATTGATCCAAGCCTATAAATAGACCGATTTCACCCATACTGCCTCTTCATTTTGGAAGAATCCCCCTTTCCACCCCATCTCCTCTTTTTCCTGTTTTACCAGGGGGAGCTCTCGAGAACTACCTGATCTCAGACCCCTTTACATGCTAAAAGAACTGGCGGAAGCCTTGGGCTCATTATCTCTGAGCTCAGGTTTCTCTCCCGGGACAGCATGCCAAACCTGCTAATAGCATCAAGCAATATTTATGTGTGAACTCTTGAAATGATGATAAAATACAAATGAATAAATATTATAATTTTAAATATGTATATGAGTAATTAAGGCCCATTTCCACTGAGTGGTACGGTACGGTTTGGTTTGGTACGCTTTTATAGCCGTTTCCACTGTCAAAAGGTGTACCGAACCGAACTGTACCGTACCACTTTTTCGGCACCCATTCGAAAGGGTACCAAACACGAGAAAGGGTACCAAAAGGCGGAGCTAGACGCACAGCTGAACGCTGTTGTACAGCTGTACAGCTTTATTGTAGACATTTCCTCAAGCGAGAATGACGTCGACTGAAACTTTCTGTCATACACCACGCCCACCAAAAGGGTACCCTTGTTAGTGGAAACGCAAGCCTGATAAAGGTGACCCGTACCAAACCGAACCGTACCGTACCAGTCAGTGGAAATGAGCCATTATATGCAGTAAATATACAGTATGCAGGTCATCAGTATATGATGCTGCCGTAGTTGTTCAGTTAGTTTGTTACATTGACAAATGTGTAAGAAACTAAAGATATTAAAACTCTAGTTTAGATATCACAATGTTTCTTCTGTGCTGGGAACTAATTTGCAGTGCATATATGAACATAAATCCTGCTGCATTTATTTTTCATTTACATTTCACATATTAAATGTATACAATATACACATTACACTGAAAAAAGCGATTAGTTACTTTGATTTAAAAAGTGAGTAAATCCGTTGTAACTTGCACTGGTTTAGTTGGCTTAACTTAATGTTTATAATGCACATAATTAATTTACCTAATTTTAAGGCAACAGATTTACTCACTTTTCAAAGTAAAGTCAACGAATCACATTAAAAGCAATAAGTTTTCTCACTTTTTTTTAAGTAAATCAAACTAATCGCTTTTACAGCAATCAAAAATGATTTTTGCTTCTTGCTCAAACTACTTATTTAAAATGAGCTGAAACAACACAATCTTAAGATGTTTTTGGGACAAACTAATTGTTTAAACTAATTGTTTCTCTACTAGCCGGGCTTCCAGCTAATTCTATCAAACCTCTTCAGCTGCTTCAGAATGCAGCAGCACGAGTGGTCTTTGATGAACCCAAAAGAGCACATGTCACTCCGCTACTCACCCGTTTGCACTGGCTGCCAGTTGCTGCTCGCATCAAATTCAAAGCTCTGATGTTTGCTTACAAAGTGACCTCTGGCTTTGCTCCTTCTTATCTGCTCTCACTTCTGCAGATTTATGTGCCCTCCAGAAACTTGCATTCTGTGAATGAACGTTGCCTCGTGGTTCCATCCCTAAGAGGGAAGAAATCACTTTCCCGAACTCTCGCATTCAATCTGCCCAGTTGGTGGAATGAACTCCCTAACTGCATCAGATTGGCAGAGTCACTTGCTGTCTTCAAGAAATGACTAAAAACTCAACTATTTAGTCTCCACTTTCCTTCCTAATCTGTAACTGCCTCTCTGGCTATACCACTAACTACTCTCTCTCTCTCTCAAAAAAATAAATTAATTACATTACTAATGCTTTGCTTCTTAGACTTTACACACCTGAAACTTGCCTATAGCACTTATTCACTGTTGCTCTTATAGTTGTGTAAATTGCTTCCTTGTCCTCATTTGTAAGTCGCTTTGGATAAAAGCGTCTGCTAAATGACTAAATGTAAATGTTTTATGTTCAATTCACTTAAATGCGTCAGGCTAACTTATTCGATTTGTGTTGGGACAACATGAATGAATTGTGTGAAACCCTGCATTTTTTTACAGTGAGTATATATTTTGCATTGCTTTTCTTATTATTTTAAGGAAATAACAAGAGAACTTTATATTAATATGTGCAATACTATAAATTAGTGTTGTCATGATGTTGGAATTCGGTACTGAAATTTTAAACACATCAATTTCCCACTGGAGCGTTTTAAAGCTGCGAAGATCAGACGATTCATCAGCGGATCGCTCTTATGTCAGCTTATAGACAGACCAGCTCAAAATGCTCCAGTGTCAGAATATCTGTAGTTAACCAAGGTCAACAGTGGTGAACTGATGACCCTAACGGCCAATCACATGGCTAATCAGCGGTATTTAAGAATGTGCTCAACAGTGCTCAAATGTTAGCAGGAAATGGATGTGTTTAAAATGTCAGTATCGACTAGTACCGAATTCCAGTATCGTGACAACACTACTACAAATGGTACTTTATTGCACATCACTATAAGTAATTCAGAAAAACTATTTTAAATTCACGATGCATTCAAATGCATTACAAGGCTGTTGATAGTTCGGCTATTTCCATTGTAAAACAAAAGAGAGATATTAAATCAGAATAATGAAAGCAAGAAGACATAGCATGTCACAGATCACCTCAGCGCTCTGTATGAATGTCATTCTTTAGTTAATCTAATTGTCTTGTAATAGAGACGCGAGTTAAGTTAATTACTCATTTGTTTTTTCTGGACCTTTCGCCACTGAAGCAGAGAGAGAGAGAAATATATAGAGCAGCCAAAGAAAAGAGATTCAGTATCAGAGGTCTGTTGCCTTTTCCAGTTGGCACAGAAAGAAATGCCTAATGACAGGGAGCATCGGCAGCAGTTCCAGCACATTTCTGGCAATGTATTTACACGAGCCGATGCCAACTTACACTTGATTAAAGTAACATTGCACGGACTGGTGGTCATGCACTCTTGGCATCATCATCCAAGCGGACAAAAAAAGTGTCAGCTGTTGTTACTGTAGCTCATCAGTTTGGTTCCCAGATAGTAAATCCTGTTGGAACGAGTAATTATAAGTGGTTTTAGATAGAAATGCATTAAAATTGCCTGTTTAAAAAGACATTTTATAGCACTAAAGTGGTGCATCTTGACAAAATCTGAATCTCTGATCAGCAGTAGGCAGATCAAGCATGTTTCAATGCCAAAAGATGAGGAATGTTAGGGAAACGTGCCAGTGCCAGGATGCCAAGATGATGCCTTGGCTAATATTACACACTTGTATCCAATGCCTTTCTACATTTAAACTAATTATGAAAGCAGCTTCATGTGATTGTGCTCGGGTTTTGGTGAGAGAAAGAATAAATGGTGCATCAGACATACAGTGGCATTTATGAATGCTGTGAGATCTTTGACACAGATGGTTGTGGCATATGCATAATTTCAGCTGAAAACACTTTAAAAGTGCCCTTTGGTCAGTTGTGCGATAGAGCATTTGGCTTTCAAGTCAACATTAAACGGTGCTCATGACCCACTTTCCTTCTGTAATCAGATGTATTTTTAGAAAATATGTAGGATGGGGGATCATTTTGTTTATCGTATGTTGATTAAAATGGAATAAATAAAGATAATTAGACATTTTTTGAAAAAAATGTATAGATATGACTAATATATATACAGTTGAAGTCAGAATTATTAGCCCCCCTTTGAATTTGAATTTCCCAAATTATGTTAAACAGAGCAAGGGAATTTTCACAGTATGTATGATAATATTTTTTCTTCTGGAGAAAGTCTTATTTGTTTTATTTTGGCTAGAATAAAAGCAGTTTTTAAATTTTTAAAAGCCATTTTAAGGTCAAAATTATTAGCTTCTTTAAGCAATTTTTTTTCGATAATCTACAGAACAAACCATCGTTATACAGTACCTTAATTACCCTAACCTGCCTAGTTAACCTAATTAACCTAGTTAAGCCTTTAAATGTCACTTTAAGCTGTATAAAAGTATCTTGAAAAATATCTAGTCAAATATTATTTACTGTCATCATGGTAATGATAAAATAAATCAGTTATTAGAGATGAGTTATTAAAACTATTATGTTTAGAAATGTGTTGAAAAAAATCTTCTCTCTGTTAAACAGAAATTGGGGGGGAGGAACAGGGGGGCTAATAATTCTGACTTCAACTGTAGATGAGCAATATCACACAAGTGAAGGCAGAGTGACTTAGTGCCCCAGCAGTGCCAATATACAGCCATTTTATGATGGTTATTGGTCGAAATTAGCATAAACATGATAGGATAAACATGAGAGGAATTGTAGCAAGTTGTTACAATTGAAGTTGTTATTAAATATTACAAATAAATGTTCTTTAAAATTATGCTTACAAATGAATTGTGCACATTAAGATTAAGAACATGCTTTTAGATAATATGTTTTGATACAGTCAGTATCTACACTTTTTAGGTGCCTTGAAGAAAAATGAATGAATAAAATTCAAGTCAGTAACTAGACTTTCGGTTTCTTTTTAGGTTTCTTTTTGTTTTCAGTTTTAAGTTGCCATTTCAGATTGAAAACACTCCTCATCCAGACTGGAGTTATTATTGTGTTTTAGAAAAAACGATCTCCTTCCTACAGCCTAAAACACATGATACATGACCATTTGCGCTCACTGGATATGCGCTTATTTTACCGATATTGGTTAAATATTTATTGGTTATATGAGAGTGGCTTGATGAATCAGAGCAATACACAAAAGTCCACAAGACCATTCAGAGAGCAATTGTGGATAGTCCCACTTCCGTTTTCAAAAGTTTGGGTTTCAGTCCGTCTACGCTGAAACAAAACACAAGCATTTGTGATATTTGGCAAAAGGCAATGTTGTTTACTACTGTACAGTGAAAAAAGATTGATTAACTATTTTTTTAAGGTAAATTATTTTTTTATTTGGCCTGAATTTAAACAAACAAATTAAATTTAGTAATGTTCAGCTTAGTGCTGTCGCCTCACAGCAAGAAGGTTGCTGGTTCGAGCCCCGGCTGGGTCAGTTGGTATTTCTGTGTGGAGTTTGTATGTTCTCCCCACGATCGCGTGGGTTTCCTCCGGGTGCTCCGGTTTCCCCCACAAGTCCAAAGACATGCGGTACAGGTGAATTGGGTATGCCAAAATGGCCGTAGTGTGTGTGTGTGTGTGTGTGTGTGTGTGTGTGTGTGTGTGTGTGTGCGTGCGTGCGTGCGTGCGTGCGTGCGTGCGTGCGTGCGTGCGTGCGTGTGTGTGAATGAGTGTATGGGTGTTTACCAGTAAAACATGTGCTGGATAAGTTGCCGGTTCATTCCGCTGTGGCGACCCCAGATTAATAAAGGGACTAAGCTGAAAAGAAAATGAATTAATGAATGAATGTTCAGCTTCATTTGTTTGTTTAAATTCAGCTTATATAAATTGTTTGCAATCATTTGCAATGAACCATTTCTTTCAGTGTGAAGCATGTCTCTTTTTTTTCAATTTTGTGAAAATGTGATGTCGCAAATTTGTATTATGTGTTCAGTCTAGCTTTCGAAATAGCAAATTCAGTTGTTTTTAGTGCATTGCTGATGAATTAATACATTAATACACAATAAATATTATGCAAGTCAAATAAGGGATCTTATTTTGTGTTCAACATAAGAAACTCAAAAAGGTTTTGAAGTGAAGTAACGGGTGAGTAAATGATGGCTGAATTGTCGTTTTAGTTTGAACTTTCCCTTTAAAAGTACATTTTAATTTGATTTGTGTTTGATGTTGACTTTTGAATATTGCTGCAATATTTTCAGAAGCTGCGAAAAATTCATTCATTCATTCATTTTCCTTCGGCTTAGTCATTTATCAGAGGTCGCCACTGTGGAATGAACCACCAAATATTCCTGTATGTTTAACACAGCGAATGTCCTTCCAGCCACAGCCCAGTATTGGGAAACACCCATACACTCCCACATTCACACACACACTCATACACTAGGGCCAATTTAGTTATCTCACTTATACCGAGGGTGTGAATTAAACATTGGTAATCAGGGGGGTAGGCTTTTTTGTTTTCAATGAATTAAATGTATCTATTTATTTAAATGACATCAAATTTATTAATAAGACGTATTTAAGTTTTCAATGTATTGAGCGATATTAAATGTATTCTGACAAACAGTAACCTTATTCGTTACTTGCTTAAACTATGAGCTTAAT
The DNA here is from genome assembly GCF_903798145.1 of Danio aesculapii. Lineage (NCBI taxonomy): Eukaryota > Metazoa > Chordata > Actinopteri > Cypriniformes > Danionidae > Danio > Danio aesculapii. The sequence continues at coordinate 40,882,485 of NC_079451.1, read as the reverse complement.
TTTTACTTTTAGGCTATATGCAGGGGCGGATTTAACTAATAAGCAAGGTAAGCGGCCGCTTAGGACCCCAGGAAATCTGAGGGCCCCCAAATAAATACCTAGAAGTATAAATTATACCTATAAATTATGTATAACATTGTTTTCTATCATATTTTATACGGTAAGGGTCTAAAATACTTCATTTGTGTCCCCCACGCTTAATCTTGGACCAGTCCAGCAGTCAAATCAGTAAAGATTTAGCTTTAAAAACGAAATAGGTTTTAGAAGATGTTATGCTTTGCATGTTATTATTATTTTACATTAAGATAAAATGTAGAAAAGGAGATCGAGTGATATATATATATATATATATATATATATATATATATATATATATATATATATATATATATATATATGAGTCCTTGATGAGTCAGTTTCTGCGAATGAACCTGAATATATCCACAATACTTGCACTCGTCTTCAAAGAACAATACTTAGACAATCATGTGACTTTCTTCTCTGTGTGAATCATTTATAAATTCTGTTTGTTCATTGAACTTTTTTAATGCAATGCTGAACCAGATCTGTCTGGAGGACTCACTTTAGTCTGCCACAGTCTAACCCAAAGCGTTTTCCATCTCTTTTATTTTCCTCTAGCTTTCAAGTAAGAGCCACACTTTCCATTTGAGTTGAGCAGCTCATCCCTCCATCCGCCATGGCAGACGAGTCCGACATGCGCAACGAGCTGAATGACATGCAGGCCAGAGCCGATCAGCTGGGTGATGAAGTAAGTACACCTTCAACCTCCAGGTCTAAAAATAACCCCTAAATACGACAGCATGTGTGTATAAATAGACCCGTCCCAGTGTGAAGGAGAATGAACACACCATGACTTCCAGACACTCGGATCCATATAGAAATATCGTGCATGGAAATAAATGCCAATTACATATATGACATGCGAGTTCATATTTGGATTTCACATATACAGTTAAAGTCAGAATTATAAGCCCTCCTGAATTATTAGTCCCCCCTGGATATTTTTTCCCCAATTTCTGTTTAACGGAGAGAATTTTTGGAAGCACAATTACTTCTAGCTAGTTACTAATAGCTGATTTATTTCATCTTTGCCATGATGACAGTACATAATATTTGACAATATATCTTTCAAGGTACTATTTTTTAGCTTAAAGTGACATTTAAAGGCTTAAGGTTAATTAGGTAAGTTAGGGTAATTAGGCAAGTTATTGTATAATGATGGTTTGTTCTGTAGACAATTGAAAATAAATATTGCTTAAGGGGGCTAATAATATTGAATGGATATAATGGTTAAAAATTAAAATGGCTTTTAAAAAATTAAAAACTGCTTTTATTCTAGCCGAAATAAAACAAATAAGACTTTCTCCAGAAGAAAAAATATTATAGGAAATACTGAAATAAAAATCCTTGCTCTGTTAAACATCGTTTTGGAAATATTTGGAAAAGAAAAAAAATCACTGGAGAGGGCTAATAATTTAGACTTCAATTGTAAACTGTAAAAATACTGGGTGCCTTACATTTTTAAGTTGAATCAATTAGTCATTTGAGCTTGTTTATATTTAACTGACCTAAAACATCTTACGTTACTTATAAAATTAAGTTAGAACGTGATTAACTTAGTTTAATAAATTACAGTTAACTAAAAACATAAATATGTTGTCACGACTAATTGATCACATCATTTTTTTCATTGTATGTCATACATGCAACTTACATTTTCAAAATATTGCATAAACGGCTGCTTACATACATATATATTTCTTCAACCATTGGAATTACAAATATGTGTAGTTTAATGGAGAGATTTTTTCAACACATTTTTTTAACATAGTTTTAATAGCTCATTTCTAGGGCTGGGTATCATTCAAAAAGAAATTTGGTACCAATACGATACTTTAAATTCGATATGGACCTTTTTCACAAGTTTTAAAAATTTATATAAAATGTTTTTATGTATGTAGTAAATCATCTTTGTGTCAAATTACAAAAAAAGAATTACCTTATACGAGGTGTTTCTAATGCAGTGTTTGTGGGGCAGTAGAGAGAAAACAGTTAAATAGACCATCTACAGCGCGAGAATGAGAGATGAGCCTCCTCATTATTTACTTTCGCTTTCACTCTCGTGGATAGGGAAACGTGTTGTACGCACAGACATCTATTAGCCTATAAGTAATTAATTTTGTTTGTTAAGCGCAAAGATTTGTTTCAAAACTATTTCTACATTCAGTTCTTATTTCCAGCAAATGAATAAATGAACAATAATAATGAATAATGTTAAAAAAATTGAGTTATATCCAAATACACATGCTGTGCCCCATATGGTCTAAAACCTGACAGGTGGACAAATCTAAGCTTGTTTTTAATAAAACAAATATAAATATGCATATAATTAATAAAACTGCCAATAATGATAACATTGTACAAAAGCAAATTGTCATGAATTAACTGAAAAAGCCCCCCGAGATGAAGAAGGCATGAAAGTATGGTTTTTATATTTATGTAGGCTAGAAAATAATGTTTTGTAATATTTTAATTCTTTATATTTATATCCTATATATATCCTTATTATATCCTTAATATTTTAATGTGTATTTAAAGCTTTGTTCTGGTCTATAGAACAGTTTATTAAAGTTTCTCAAAATAGCAACGTGCCAGCAATGCGCCTCAACACACCTCCTTTTTTAGACCAGAACGCCTATGGGCGCACATATGAGCGCAAATGCATTTGCTATTTAAACAGCGTGGTGCAAAACGTCAAAATGACTCTTGTGCCAAGCTGAAACTAGCAAACAACAATTGCGTCGCGCCTTGCACCACATTGCGCCGGGTGTATGATAGGGCCCAAACTCTTAAAAGCATAAACAAACAAAATGTCGCCAAAAAATAAATTATTCACCTAGTGTGCCAGTCTAAGTATTTATTTATTTATTTCAGTTCAGTTACTTTTGTCATAGATTTGATCTGACGTGATTTATCCATATAGGTATCGAAACTTGATACGGAATGACAAGACATTTTTCGATACTTTGTAGTATCGAGGCAATATGCTCGGTGCCTAAAAAGTATCGACCTCGATACCCAGCCCCACTCATTTATAATAATTAACTTCTTTTGTCTTTGCCAGGATGTAATATAATGTGTATTTATATAGTGCATTTATTGGTCTCTCCACACCCATAAATAATATTTTACTGATGATAGTACATAATATTTTACTAGTTATTTTACATGATACTGGTATTCAACTTAAAGTGCAATTTAAAGGTATAACTAGGTTATTTGGTTAACAAGAAAAGTGAGGTTAATTATACAAGTCATTAGACAATAGTGTATTTTTCTGTAGCCTATGGGGGGGGGGGGGGAATAAGGGGCTAATAATATTGACCTTAAAAATTCTTTAAAAAAAATATTAAAACTGTTTTTAATCCAGCCAAACAAAAAGAAATAAGACTTTCTCCATAAGAAAAAATGTTAAAATAGGAAATACTGTGAAAATTTCCTTGTTCCATTAAACATCACTTGTGAATTATTAAAAAAAAAAAAAAAAAAGATAAAAAATTTCACAGGGAGCTAATGATTTTGGCTAATGATCACCGGCCACTTTATTAGGTACACCTGTCCAACTCCTCGTTAATGCAAATTTCTAATCAGCCAATAACATGGGAGCAACTCAATACATCTAGGCATGTAGACATGGTCAAGACGATCTGCTGCAGTTCAAACTGAGCATCAGAATGGGGAAGAAATATGATTTAAGTTACTTTGAACTTGGCATGGTTGTTAGTGCAAGACGGGCTGGTCTGAGTATTTCAGAAACTGCTGATCTACTGGGATTTTAACGCACAACCATATCCAGGTATTACAGAAAATGGTCCGAAAAAGAGAAAATCTCCAATGAGTGAAAGTTCTGTGGGCGCAGCCTACCTAAGTAATGTTGCTGACCATGTCCATCCCTTTATGACCACAGTGTACCCATCTTCTGATGGCTACTTCACTGTACTCAAATGGCATCCACAGTCATCCGATCTCAATTCAATAGAGCATCTTTGGGATGTGGGGGAACAGGAGAGTCGCATCATGGATGTGCAGCCGACAAATCTGCAGCAACTGCGTGATGCTATCATGTCAATATGGACCAAAATCTCTGAGGAATATTTCTAGTATGTTGAATCTATGCCACAAAGGATTAAGGCAGTTCTGAAGGCAAAAAGGGGTCCAACCCAGTACTAGTAGGGTGTACCCAATAAAGTGGCCGGTGAGTGTATATTGTAATTCCAATGGTTTAAAAATATATTTAAACAGCCATATTTGCAATATTTCTAAATAAATGTTGCATATATGACATTTTCTATATGTGAAATCCAAATATAAACTTGTATGTCATATATGTTATTTGCATACTTTTCCATATATCAGATTTCTGTGACAGAACCTCTACAAAGAACATGAATAAGTCTATTTTGTGCAAAAAACGGAAGCATCTCTATATTAAGACTGCTCGTCTATTTGTGATGGAGAAAGCGAGGCTGCTGGCGATCGGGTTTCTCGCTCATCACAGTGTCTACACTGTGGGGCATCTGAACTGGCTTTGATAGACCTTTAATCACACTGATCTCCTGCTGAACAATCACAACTCTGACACACGACAGCATGCGGGAGGGTTAACATGGCTGATTGAGCACGTCAGCTGAATCACAGTGCACATGGGGGAATTATTAACAGCGTCACAGTGCATTGGCTTTTATGACGGGTCAGTCTTTATTCTGTTAGGCTATGCTCAGTGGTGGATGAAGTTGTAGAAGTCCATCTATTAGCCCAATGACGAAACTAACAGCATGGTTGAAGGTTTAATGCATGTAAGCCTTTTCTAGTGCTTCTGAAAAGAATTTTGTTATTTATTAGAATTTATTTATATTCGTTTTTTAGCTCCGAATTTAATCTGACTCCAATTTTAAGTAATGGTAAAATTTAGACTGTATTTCTAATTGTAAGAATGGATCATATTCATCATTTATGACTTAATTTAGAGTTTTGATCTATATCTGATTCCTTACTCTTCAGTTATACGTTCATTAGGGACCAAACGCCGCCCAGGGTTTCATGCCCCGGGTTTGCGTGTCTTCTGACGGACAGTATGTCGACACTCTGAAGTTAGTCAGAGGATGTAGGGTTAGCTAATACTTTAATAGTCTGGTTGCCAACTGCTCACTCATCCTAAAATGTATAAGATTTAGCCACTTCCAGACAACTTGCTAATTTCAGCGATTAGATGATTAAAAGATCTCCATGCTGTCGTGCCAAAATGGCTCCATTCAGTCAAATGTGCCTTATAATCAAATCTAATCATGTCAAATCATAAAGGGAGGGCAAAGATCTAATCAAAGCCAAAAACCAAATAAACATATATCAGTGAAATATTACAGTGACATTAAGACCACTTTAACTATCACACAGACACATTAAAAATGATAACAAACGTGAATATAGTGCTACAACAGTGGTTCTCAAACTGGGGGTCGTGACCCCTGCAGGGGTCGCAGAATAATTTCAAGGGGTCGCGAGAGTGATTTAAAAATTGTGTAATTTTCAGTGATTATAATATATATTTTTCAGTATTACAAGTGAAATCTAATATTTTCAGATTTTTAAAAAGATATTACTGATAAATTTGTAAAGTATTTAGGACACATTCGGGCAGAATGCATCTTTGTACTTGAAACGCAGCGCTCAGGAACGGTTTAAAACTGTTGTCATGTCAACTTGCTGCAGTAAACAAAGCCTGCAACGCTTGCCCCGCCTTCGCGCTCTTCTCATTGGCCCACTGCTCTAAGAACTGAACATGAATGGATTGGCTAATATCAGCTGTCAATCACTCAGTCTACGCCTCCTGTCTTCAGATGACAGGAGCTACAACCGCGAAAATGTAAAGCGCTGAAGATGAGAATGAAAACAACACTGAGAGATTTTGTCTTAGAAACACCTAAAGCTACAAATAATGGCACATCTGATTACTGATCATGTTGTGAATGTTAAAACACCATCTACATTTTTCGAAGAGTGGATTAAAGACTTCCATTGGCATCAAGTCTGCTATGAAAATAACTAAAGCATTCACCAAAAAGTCTGTGAGACGGAATTTTCAGGTAACTGTTTGCCACATCTACACATTTTAAGCACGAGAGGTTCTGTTTAATCCTTCATTTAATCACCAGACGCTGTCAGCCGTACAAGTGGCAGCTATATGTAAAATTTAACACCACGTACACCATCGCAAAAGAGCTTGCATTGACTAAGATTAAACTAGTATTGCAGCTCATGAAAAGAGCGGTATTGCTATTAAAATGACGTATGCACATAATAAGGTATATGTCAAAAGCATCTGTGCTATCAGACACCACCCATGAGAACACAGCACAGTTATCGTTAACAGATTCATTAATGAATTCATGTCAAACAGTGCGTGCAGGGCCGGTGAGCGGTCCGTCAGTGATATCTTTTGGTCACTCAGTTATGTTATAAAAATGTATTTTCTTGTGATAAATTTCATTGAGACATATTTTCCTCACGCATGCATATATATTTTTTGCTTGTTAGTTTTGATTAGTGTTGATTTCAAATGCAATAAATCTGTTTATTAAACTTTTAGTAACAGTGCAATAATTGGTGGGTGCCAAAATTTTGCTACCACCAAG
>NC_079451.1:40840772-40870772 GCF_903798145.1 Danio aesculapii | reverse complement strand
AAGCTTATATCTTTGAAAACTGGTATCAAAGTGCAAGTTGTTTTTAAGTGATACAGTTATGTTGTCTGTTTAAACTACAAAAATGTGACAAAAACACAAAATAATGTCAAAAAAATGTTGGAAAAGCAAGAAGTGTTTAATTTGAACTAATATTTTTGCTTGGGCTTAGCTATTATATACAGCAGGGAAAATAAGTATTGAACATGTTACTGTTTTTCTCAGACAACATATTTCTAAAGGTGCTGTTGACTGGTAACAACCAAAGAAATCCATGTATGTGAAATAAAAAGCAAATCTAGTTAGTTTACAAATTAAGTTATGCATAATGAAATGAAATGATGCAGGGAAAAAGTATTGAACACATGAAGGGAGGTTGAAATCTCTCAGTAGTTCTTTAGCAACCCTATTCTCTTCGACATTGTAAACTAATATTAGCTGTTGATTTCAGCAAGACATTGATGCAAAACACGGTCAAGGAAACTCTCAAATGCTTTCAGAGAAAGAAAATCAAGCTGTAGAATGGCCCAGCCAATCACCTGACTTGAATCCAATAGAAAATACCAAATAATGATCAGATTTGATAAACGAGACCCACAGAACCATCAAGATTTTACACTCTGTTGAAGTCTGTGGAAAACTCACACCTGAGCAATTCATGTGACCTCATTCTCCATATGAGAGGCGTCTTTAAGCTGCCGTCACCAACAAAGCCTTTTATATAAAGTATTAAATATGTTTCAGTAGTTCAGTACGTTCTCCTTGTCATTTTGTTGTTATTATACATAACAAAATTTTCAGATTTTTGGGGGTTTTTTTATGTTTGTATTGTTTGGGTTTTTAACAATTTCTTGTCAGCAGCTCCATTAGAAATATTATTGCTAGGAGAAAAAAACATGACATGTTTAATACCTATTGTCCCCACTGTATATGCCATATTTGACTATAAATAAAGAGTTCAGATTCAAAAACCTCTAAGTGACATTTGAATTTTTATTCTAAAGTGAGCATTTTTTTCAGTCTCCTATGTTTATGTTCAGATATTTCACTTTAAAGGCAATAAAAAGAACCTATTCTTTGTTATAAAAGTGAAATTACTGAACATACACACACAAGCCTTAAAAAGTCTCATTTTAGAAGAAAATTTTAGACGGCACTTAGAGTTTTTTTTGCTTCTGGACTCTTCAAATATACAAATACATTTTTTCTCAATATATAAAGGGATAGTTAGTTCACCCAAAAATGAAAATTTGGTCATCATTTATTCATCTTTCACTTAACCTAACTGATTTTCTTTCTTCTGTTAAACACACACTCATTTTTTGAATAATGCTGGCACCCATTAGCATCCATAGTGTTATATGTTCAATGGGTGCCATCAACCAGCATTCTTCAAAATATTTTCCTTTGTATTCAACAGAAGACGGAAACTCATAAAAGATTGAAACCACATGTGGGAGAATAAATAACGAGGTAATTTTTCTTTTTGGGTGAACTATCCCCTTTAATATCTGAAACCATGGAATATTCTATATAAACATGTTGCCGATTTCTGCAACTAAAACTTCTATGTAAATGATAATACTCTTATTTAATGGGATCCATAAAAATAGAAATAAAAAATTATTAAAAGCGAATCCAGAGAATAACTGAAGTAGGTCTCTTAATTTTTTCTAAACTGGTCCAAATATTTTTTCTGGTTCCAATAAAACAGAACCAACTGTGCTAAACTAAATCCCGTAATTGGCTATCTGGAGTTGAGAACAAATCATTCTCCTCGTTTCATTCTATCCATTGTTGAAAGAAAATTGCACACTTGGGCTGCTAATGAACTTCAAAGTTCAACAGCGCCGAACAAATATAATGTTCCCATCTGCTACTTGCGTCTGATTTCATATTAGGCACTACCAGTTTCCATTACGCCATATGTCACTTTAACTAAACGCACGTACCTGTTATTATTAGTATGAAAATGAGTAGCAATAAGTGTTGATGTTTGATTAAATTCAGTATATTTTTGCTCGCGTTATTTCCCATAGGTACTTATCGCTATAACATACTGCTCGTTTAGTTAAAATAATGAGGTGATGTGGGATTCAGAATGAGATAATCAGCTGTTTTATTTAGGTCAATCGAGGGAGAACGGCGTGCCATATTGCACACGCATGCTCTCATACCTTTACAGTTCATCCCAGCGCTCTGTTTACAGTTCCAAACTATTTTTAGCTTCATACTGTCTGCCACCTCACTGCCTTCATGTAATTACCTGCCAAATGCATAAAGCCCTCTTTGAATAATTTCAAGCGTGTGTGCTACAGTCTCTGTCCTATGCTCTTTCTTATCTTAAATCTGACCTAAATCTGACTTCTGTTCACCTGTAGGCTTCTCTCATTTGTTTGTTATTTCCTCTTCTTTTCCTCCTGCTTTCTTGGTGGATTAGAGTAAAGATGCTGGTATCAGAACTTTGGTTATGCTGGATGAACAGGGAGGTAAGTTACGGCGAAAAAACACATTATGGAATCATTTAGTTGAGATGTGCAGTAAGTCATATTTATTTTCTTATTTGAAACTATTCACCTGATGAGCTGTTTTGCAGATGATGCATAAACACAATTAAAACCTCATTTATGATCATAATCATCAGGCCGTCATGTCAAAAAACAAAAACAACCAAAAAAAAACGAAGCTTTGAGAGTCATGTAAGAGGTAAATTGAACGATCGATGTTGCTGGTAATGACAAACAGCTCTCCTCTTCATCAGATGAAATATATCTGTGTACAATCCCTGGGGCGATAGGTAGACTTTCCAGTTAACACAATCTAATGCGATCCCGTGAACAGCATTTTGTGAAAAATAAAACAACAATGGCTTTATCAGTGCTGTGTGACTCAGCTTAGTCGAAACAAGCACGTCTCTATTGATAAATTAAGCCTTTTTAATGCTTGAGGCTTTTTTATTGTGGATAATAAGAAGTGTTGAGTTCCTTTCCACATGCAAGAGAGATTTTAATTAGTCTGTCAAAGCAACATACAGCCCTTCCTCTCGTTGTGTTAAATTATGGATGCTGTGTTCCTCAGACTGCCTCAGGACAATCCATTTCCTACCTTAAATGATCCCGCCACCCTCATCGCCTCTGGTGTTAGAGCAGAACCACAGCACGTCCCATTGGTAAAGCCGCTGCATGTAATGGTCTGCTAGATCTTTCAGTTAGCAGTTCACTTGTCATATAAGGGGAGCCATAAGAATTTCCTTTTTTAAACTACGTACCTGTTATGGCTGGAACAACCTGAGGTCAGTTTCACTCAAGGGCACAATGGTGGAAGCTCATTAATCACATTTCTAGCATTTTGAACCTAGAACCTAGACTCCCAAATGCATGCTATGGCTCCTGTTTTATTTACAATAAGAATGTACTTTTTGAAGGACCTCTACAATGTGAGGTTTCAATAATCAAGAACAAATTCCAATTTAAATCTGCCAAACGTTGGATTCCAATGTGAAAATATAATTTACATTTGATATTAAGCTCCTTCGGCTTAGTTTATAAATCATGTAGAAATTGGTTCTCAGAAATGCATTTAACAACCTGATTTCTCTGAGAAGAAAAAGGTGTTTTCTGCACCAATTAGTTTTGTTTTTTTTCCAGGAGTGGGGTTTGAACCCATGTGGACATTTGTCCATTGGACCTTAAGTCCAACGCCTTAATCACTCTGCTATCCTGGTCAATGTTAACCAACATCATTCAAATATTAACAAATGTAAAAGGACTATCATCCTACCTTTAAATTTTAAAGGGGCACCATTGAGTGTTTTACCATTGAGCTAATTTGTTGTAAGCATCTGAATAAATGATGATATTGCATGCATTAATTGGTGCTAGTGTTGACATTTACAGTACAGCCAGTAATGAGGTTGAACCTAAAAATGCATGCATCCATTAGAGCTAAAGTACAGTTATTAGACCCATTGGGCATTCTGGTTATTTTTCGTAATGTACAGTTGCCCAAATACCTCTTTTATATATAATTAAGGGTCAATTTAAATCAGATTTTGCATAAGGAGATATTTATCCACCTACAGCAATGGGGTTCAAACCCACAAGGACATTAGTAGATTGGATTTTAAGTCCAACACCTTGACCACTCTGCCATTCATTCCTGTGTTTGAGTTCTTGAGTTACATATACCATAAAACTCAGAATTCTTTACAAGGCTTTGCGTTTTACTTGTAAAAAAAAAAAACTGAAGTATACTTTATTAAGGCCAATGCCATAGTCAGTCCCTGGTTGTTGTTATGAGATTATACAGTAGTTGTAAGAAACGCTTCTCAAATATATTTTAAGCATTTTAATCAACTGATATTGGATGCATTAATTGGTGCTAATGTTGACATTTGCTACCAGTAGGGCATGCATCCATTGGAGCTAAAGTACAAGGACTTAACTAATTGGCATTGTGGTTATTTTCATAATATAGAGTTGCCCAAATTCTTTTTTTAGGTATATTTTAGGGTCAATTTGAATCCAATATTGTATCAAGAGTGAAATTTGAACCCATAAGAACATTTTCCTATTGAATCTTAAGTCCAATGTCTCATTTACTTGACCATCCTGGTGAGTATAAGTAGACAAAATATTAGCATCCTACCTTTCAATGAACACCATTGAGTATTTCCAAACAATCTGCTGAAGGAAATCTATCCATTACCAGGAGTGGAGTTCAAACCCACAAGAACATTAGTCCATTGGATCTTAAGTCCAATGCCTTAACCACTCGGCCTTACTGGTTTCCTGTTTTTGAGCTCATGAGTTGTTAATATTTTACAAGGCTTTGCATTTTACTCTGTGCAATCTAAGTGCACATGTAAAAAAAACTGAAGTATACTTGTGCTTAAGTCCAACACCATAATCAGTCCCTGGTTGTTGTTATGAGATTATAGTTGTAGGAAATGCTTCTTAAATATGTTTTAAGCATTTTAATCAATTGAAATTGCATGCATTAATTGGTGCTAATGTGGACATTTGCTACCAGTAATGGAGATGAAAAAGGGCATATATCATTGGAGCTAAAGTTCAAGGACTTAACTAATTGGGCATTCTGGTAATTGTCCATTAGGTACAGTTGCCCAAATACTTCTTTTAGATATATTTAGGGGTCATTTTAAATCAGATTTCGTATCGTGGAGATTGAACTCATGAGAATATTTGCCCATTGGATTCTATATCCAGTGCCTTCATTACTCTGCCATCCTGGTGAATATAAGTAGGTTTTATTCAAATATTAGCCTCAAGGTAGGCCTAGCATCCTACATTTAAACAGACACCACTGACTTTTCAAACAACTTGCTTAAGGAAATGTATCCACTACCAGGAGTGGAGCTCAATCCTAAAAGGACATTAGTCCATTGGATTTTAAGTCCAACACCTTAAACACTCGGCCATCCTGGTTTTCTGTGTTTGAGCTCTTGAATTCACAAACACTATAAATGGAGAATACTTTAAAAGGGTTTACATTTGGCTCTATGCAATCTAGGAGCACATTTTTTTTTAAATCTGAAGTATTCTTTGAGCTTAAGACCAACACCATAATCAGTCCCTGTTTTTTGTTATGAGATTGTAGTTGTATGAATTGTTATAAGTATTTTAATTCATTGAGATTGGATGCATTAATAGGTGCTAATGTTGACATTTGCTACCAGTAATGAGGTTTGAACCTGAAAGGGCATGCATCCATTGAAGCTAAAGTACAAGGATTTAACTAATTGGTAGGGCCAGATGGAATCTGCAGACTTTTTTTGCTATTTTTGCTGAGAATTTTGGTAAAAATCTGCGGATTTCTGTGGAATTATTTCGGGAGTGTCATAACTAAAACCTTAATTTGTGAACAAAAAAATTATATTTTTTTAACTTTTATTTAATGTTTAAAATTCAAATCCAATTAGATTCACATTATTCGGTAAATAAAGCAAGTCTCTCAAATAATATCTCTACTAAAAGACAGAAAGTATTACTTTACAAACTGCATTATACATAAATCATATGAATATTTTCATATTAGTCAATAATATTTCAGAAATCTATTTTAAAAATATAGGTTTACACACATTTACTCAAGTAAATAAACAAAATCAGCTGGAAATCAGCGGAATTCTGCACGCACAGATTCTGTGTGGACCTACTAATTGGGCATTCTGGTTATTTTCCATAAGGTACAGTTGCCCAAATACTTCTTTTAGATATATTTAGGATCATAAAAACGTTTGTTCATTGGATCCTAAGTCCAATGCCCTAATTACTTGTCCATCTTGGTCAGTATAAATAGGTATTATTAAAATATAATGAATTTTTCATCTATCAAGGTAGGCCTAGCATCCTACATCCTAAATGGACACCATTGAGTTTCCAAACAAATGGCTGATGGAAATCTATCGAGTAACAGGAGTGGGGTTCAAACCCACGCAGACATTTGCCCATTGGAGGTTAAATCCAACACCTTAACCACTCTGTCATCCTGGTCAGTTATGGACTGATGTGTTGAGCCCTTGTGTACACAAACTATAAAATGGAGAATACTTCAAAAAGGTTTTGCATTTGTCTCTAAATGTGAGAGTCTAAATGCATCTGTAAAAAAAACCTGAAGTATACTTTGGGCTTATGTCCAACACTATAATCAGTCCCTGGTTGTTGTTATGAGATTGTATTTGTAGGAATTGCTTCTCTAATATGTTTTAATGGAGCTTGGATGCGTTAATTGGTGCTAATGTTGACATTTACAACCAGTAATGAGGTTTGAACCTGAAAGTGCATGCATCCATTGGAGCTCGAGTGCAATGACTCAGCCAATTGGGTATTCTGGTTATTTTCCATAAGGTACAGTTGACCGTTTATTTTTTCTTTTATATTTAAGAGTCATATTAAAAGCAGACTTCCCATTCAAACATACATTTCTTACCAGAAATGGGGTTTGAATTTAAGTAGACAGTTGTCCATTAGATGTTAAGTCCAACACCTTAACCATTCATCTATCCTAGTACTTCTCAAAGATACTGAAGAGCCCCAAAGGGTGCACCACAGTCTGATCATCATCACAATTCTGACTCAGTTGTGGTGTTCTTCCACTTAGATGCAAAAAAAGAAGTGAAAATATGCTCCATTTCACTGTCAGCCAATGAAGAGACAAGTCTCACAGTCTCGTTCTCGCCCTTCCCCCTCTTCCCTCAGTCACGCTGCTCTTCCTCATGAGATTAGCTGCAAAGCCTAATTAGCCATTTGGCTAGTTGTCGGTTTAAGGTGGTAACCTCACACTAGACCATGTCGGTTCAAACTAGTTAGGAACACTAAAATTACAAGCTCAATTAAGAGCATATGATCATACATTCTAAAGCAAATCTTATTCATTTATAAATAGCAACATCTGTTTTGTTCCCCCAGGGATTTTACAGTGTTTCTAAAGCCCTAAAGGAATGTTTATCCCTTCAGTCTGTTGTTCATTTCAGTTCATGTTTGATCAGCCATTGCATTCTTCAGTTTGATTTTCCTTATCACATAACATCTAATGCTTCATATTTCATTCTCTTTTGCTCTTTATTTCTGATCATCTTTTTTTCCTCAGCATTTGCTCACGATGTTCTTTTTACAGTTTAGCTCAAACAGTGGTGGCTCAGTTACTGCCAAGTGTATATGCCAATAACCACTGAGTTCCCCAAAGGCTTGGAACAGCATCCCTATTACAAACTTTGCATAGTTGATTTATTTGAAAGCAATAGTTCACCCGAAAATGAAAAGTGTTCTTGCTTAGTATAATTATTTGATAGCACCTTAGTTTAGTTCACAATTCCTGCTATTATCTACTGGCTTATTAGTTGCCTATTATTAAGATATTAACTGTTCATGAGTAGTTATAAAGTGTGATTTTATTCTGCGTCGCTGATCCTACACAAAACCTAAACCCAACTTCTACCTTACTGACTAATAATAAACAAGTAATTAGTAGTTTATTAAGGTAGTAGTGTTAGTTAATGGTTTGTTAGCCTAAATTAAAGTGTTGCCAATTATTTGAGTTATGTTATGTGATTCATGACAGCCCTATCATATTGTTTTGGCATTGGACTGAGGACTAATTTGATAGCAATAAACACTGTGATATAAATTTTCCCAATAAACAAAACAAAACATCTGAATAATTTCAATGCACTATGCAAACAACATTGAATGGCAGCCATGGTATTGTGATAGAAATGTAGGACATTAATATCTAATTAAGCTAATGTGTTTTGGTGTCATTCTTCATAACAAATATTAGAGGAACAATATAGCAAGAACATAATTTTTTATTTGAAGGTGAACTGTTTCATAATTTATTTTGACTTGAATCCTAAATTCCACTAGTAAACCCATTTGGCTTGAAGAGACACATATGCCTCATAGACCATGTTCTTGGCACAATCTAACCTAACCACTCATCACATCGTTAAAGTTCTGCGTAGATGTGTTTCTGGACAGCTTAGATGTCATTTGTCATCACCGTTTGTCTGCCAGGATGCAAAGTCTCATTTCATTGCTGTCACCCCTTTGTCCTGACCAGAACAACTCGAGCGTGTTGAAGATGGCATGAACCATATCAACAAAGACATGATGGAAGCTGAGAAAAGTTTAAAAGATGTAGGCAAATGCTGTGGACTAGTATGTCCCTGCGACAAGTAGGTACTGGTGAAGCGTCCAAGGCTCTCACCTGTCTGCTGCTGTCTGACTGTCTCTTGTCACTGTGAATGTTTAAGCCTCTCTCTTTCTTTTTGTCCCTCTCTTTTCCTCCTTGCCTTTCCTTTCTCTTTCTCTCTTTGTCCCCCTTTTCCATACTCTTTATTTCTTTTCTTGTTTTTCGGGGGCTGTAATTGACTAATGTTTAAATCAGAGCAACTGGAGCGCATCGAAGAGGGAATGGATCAGATCAATAAGGACATGAAAGAAGCAGAAAAGAATTTGACGGATCTAGGAAATCTCTGTGGTCTATGTCCGTGTCCATGTAACAAGTAGGTGATGCCTGTCGCCTGCCTGCCTGCTTGCCTGCCTGAACCCGACAAATAGGGAAAAAAAAAAAAGATAAAGCACGTGACCAGTTTGCACGCTCGCTCTTGCTCGCTCCTTAGCTGCGAATTTCCCCTACTTTGCTCTGCCTGGACTACTTCTCTATGCATGGGGATGCTGGTAGAGCTAAGTCCGTCTGCGATGCCACTGGTTAACCCATAGTTGTAGCTGTAGGCCCTGCTCTCTGCCGGCTGAATGCGCAAATTTGCTGGGCTCCATGCTTCACTGATCCTTTGGTCAAGGACTGTTGTTCGTAAATGTTAAGTGCCTGCTTGATATGCATGTGCTACTTTTGGAAAAGCAAGCATTACACACTTTTTAAATGAACCGCAGATTAGATATTCACATGTTGTTTACTGGAGGCTGGCAGAGCTGGCTTTTTTATGGGTTCTCTAAAGGCAAAGCATGTCAATGCATGTTGGTGAAATGGTGGGATAAGTTATCCTGGCGATATTAATTGATTACAGTGCAGCTGATTTGTAATGATGTGCTATTTGTGACCAATACTGCGCTAAGTCGGTTTTTCTTTCATTTAGAGCAGTTAGTTCTGGTCCACAAATATAAATGGGTTGAGGAGCATTTCATGAGTGATTATAAACAGTTTTAAACCACAGGGACTTTTCATTGATTCAGTGATTTTCAGAAACGATCTATATGGGTTACATAGTTACACCTGAAGATGTCAACAAGAGACTGTTCTCATTTATTTAACGCTTTGTTAGGAACAAACAAGTCTATCTATGAGTGAATTGTTGAATCCCTTTCCCAATCATTTCATTCAAAAACACTGATTTATCCAGCAACAAAACAATTCTTTGTGTGAGTCATTCAACCCAGGCCCATTCTGAGAACGTAGTCCCGGGGACGTTTCTGGAGACCGCGAAATACGTAGCGGGGGTACGTACGGCTGCATTTCATTTTTTTAAGCGAACGCTGCGGAGCGGTGTGACGCCGTTCCCTTCGGCGCTTGCCGGCCGGCCAGCCGGCCGCTCGCCTCCGTGTGGAGGGCTTTCCCGCTGCAACCAGTTTGTCCGGTTAGCTCGAGGCGCAGAGAGGGGCTGACCACAACGACAGCGACCGGGTTCGAGTCCGGGGAAGAGCGGGTCCAGAAATCGGGTAAGAAAACAAAAACAAAATCCAAAAAATGAAGCGAACAAGTTCGTCACAGGATGAGAATGTGGTCAAAATCCGAAAACGTGGTAAAAATCGTCGATGGTTGGGTTTAGGGACGGAGGAGGGTGGGTCAGCCGATTGGCCAGTCGCACGGTCAATCATCCTGTCATCCAGGCGGAAGGTCGTTCGACAGCGGCCTCTAGCGGGTTTACGCGAGAACGGCGCGGGTAAAAGCGCGCACAGCGGCCTCTCGCGGATTCGTGAAAACAAAAACTGCAAAAATACCTACCTCCCGGGACGGATTTCGCGGTCTCCAGAAACGTCTCCGGGACTACGTTCTCAGAATGAGCCTGCGTTGGAATCATTTGCTGAACAGATTTGTAAAAAAAAAAAATACTGATTAATTCAGAAACAAAACAAGTTTTTGAGTGAGTCACTGAATATTTTGGTTAAATATTCATTAAAAAATGCTGATTCATTGAGGAATGAAACAATAACCATTTCGGAGAAATTTCGTAAATTAATTTCTGAACAGTTTTGTTAGGCAAAATTGATTCATTCAGAAACAAAACAAGTCTTTGAGTGATTCGCAGAATCCTTTATTTAATTATTCATTCAAAAATGCTGATTAATTGAGGAATGAAACAATGACCATTTACGAGAAATTCACTAAATTAATTTCTGAACAGATTTGCTAGACAAAACTGATTCATTCAGAAACAAAACAAGTCTTTGAGTGATTCGCAGAATCTTTTATTTGCTTATTGATTCAAAAATGCTGATTCATTGAGGAATAAAACAGTGACCATCTAGGAGAAATTCACTAAATCATTCTCTGAACTTATTTTGTAAAAAAAAAAAAAAATGATTCATTCAGGAACAAAACATGTTTTTGAGCGAGTCTCTGAATCTTTTATTTAATTATTCATTTAAAAAATGCTGATTCATTGAGGAATGAAACTGTAACTATCTAACACTAAATAATTTTTTAACAGATTTGTTAAAAAACTGATTCATTCAGAAACAAAACAGGTTTTTGAGTGAGTCACTGAAATTGTGATTTTATTCGTCATTCAAAAATGTTGATTCATTGAGGAACAAAACAGTGACCATCTAGAAGTGAGTCACTGAATCATTTTCAGAAAAGATTCATTTAAAATAGAACAATTCATTCAGTATCAAAACAAGTCTTTGAGTGAGTCACTGAATCATTTACTTAATTATTTGTTCAAAAATGCTGATTCGTTAAAGAATGAAACAGCAACCATCTCTGAGAGATTCACTGAATCATTTTCTGAACAGATTTGTAAAAAAAAAACTATCAATTCAGAAGCAAAACAAGTTTTTGAGTGAGTCGTTGAATCATTTATTCAATTATTTATTCAAAAATACTGATTCATTGAGGAATGTAACAGAGAGGAATGAAACAGTTCAATATATTCTCATTCATTTAGCAACAAAATATTTGACTAACTACTGAATTGTTTATTTAACCAATTGATTAATCCAGGAACTAAACTAAATTACAGCATTTATGAGTAAATTTAAAAGCAAAAATCTAATTATCCACTATTTACACTGTCATACACTTTGTATGCTTATTTTCTTTTATGGCAACAGTTTGATGGATATTTCTTAAGAGTTCTAGGTATTTTAATTCCTCACCGGAAATGTGGTAATAATATTTGGTTGGAAAACACGACTTAGCGCACCTATAAATTAAACAACCGCACAGGCACATTTAACCACGTTTTCAGTAATATCCAAATGGGCACAGACATTGGTTCTCATTATTCTGAGTGTTTCATGAGTTGCAAATAAGATGTTAATGATATTCTGTGTGACCAACTCTTGCATAATGGTGCAGGCACTGCATAAATACTCATGTGAGCAACTGTCACTGCCTGAAAAAGTGTTGAACGGTCATCATTTGGTAATGCAGGCCCTCGCCAGTTGTTTGATGAAGTATTTATGAATGTTAAATCTTGGGTAGTTTGTTATTCCTTTTATGTACTTGGGGTTGAAGTCATCAAAGTGTAATAAAGCAGAACAGTAAATGTATTTATTTATTTTTTGTTCTTTAAAAGTCAACATGAAACAGAATTCACATTGTTTGGGTAATTCAAAGATTATATGTTGAACAAGCATTGGGAATTGATTTGATATGAAAAGGAATGTTTTTTATGTAATGATTAGAAGGAAAGTAGTGATGCAAGCTAAATAACAAATGTTGGAACAATAATTTATGCAAAGCAGGACCAGAATGTGTACTAAAGCTGTGTTCACACTTGGCAGGTTCACTTCAGTCAAAACAAACTCTGGTGCAATTTCTGTTTGTTCATTTGAAGAAGCGTGAACATTGTCATCCAAACAACACACCCAACAAGCAGACCGAAATAAATCACTCTCTGTCCACTTGCAAATGAACTCATTGTTTTGGATGTTCACTAAGTTCTTTCACGAAATACACACTTTATTAGGTACACTTTACAAGTACTAGGTCAGACCCCCTTTTGCCTTCAGAACTGCCTTAATCCTTCATGGCATAGGTTTAACAAAGTACTGGAAATATTCCTCAGAGATTTTGATCCATATTGACACAGTGGCTGCACATCCATGATGTGAATCTTCCGTTCCACCACATCCCAAAGGTACTCTATTGAATTGAGTTCTGGTGACTGTGGAGGCCATTTGAGTACAGTGAACTCATTGTCATGTTCAAGAAACCAGTCTAAGATGATTCGCGCTTTATGGCGTGCTATCCTGCTGGAAGTAGCCATCAGAAGATGTGTACACTGTGGTCATAAAGGGATATACATGGTCAGCAACAATACTCAGGTAGACTGTGGCGTTGACACGATGCTCAGTTGGTACTAATGGGCCCAAAGTGTGTCAAGAAAATATCCCCCACACCATTACACCACCACCAAAAGCCTGAACCATTGATACAAGGCAGGATGGATCCATGCTTTCATGTTGTTGACGTCTAATTCTGAACATCCGAATGTCACAGTAGAAATTGAGACTCATCAGACAAGGCAACGTTTTTCCAATCTTCTATTGTCCAATTTTGAGTGCCACCTGGTGTTCTTCTGCTGCTGTAGCCCATCCACCTCAAGGTTGGAGGTGTTGTGAGTCCAGAGATGCTCTTCTGCATACCTCGGTTGTAACTAGTGGTTATGTGAGCATTTTCAACGTTGCTTGCAGCTTTAATTAGTTTTGTATCTTTAGGTTTAGATTTAAAATCACAGTGTGAACACTATAGCAGGTCACACACGGGATGCGCCGCTCGATGCCGCAACACGATGCGCACATGACAGTTGGAAGTATTGCACACTAGATGCGCACATACGCAAGATATTTAAAATGAAACTATTCAGATGCCGCTCTGTGGCATGGCAGAAATGTGAACAGTGTCCTGAGTCGTGGCTGGGCATCGCGGACAGCCGCCGACTTGCGGCGCCAGTGTGTGTACCCTGATAGAAACCTATGTTTAGAATTCTGAAATGCATGGCGCTGCCTGGCGCATTGCCGAGCCAATTCTATTTTTGTACCCCTACCTCTTTCCCTTGGTCCTTGAAACGGAGTGTGAAGGGGAAGGGCTTCAATATGTAACCCCTAAGATATGGGACAGCACTACAACACCTATACACGTCATCATTTGTCATCGCGAGCTCTTGCTTCACATGAAATCAACGATGGTGACTGCTGTAGTTATTCCAGTTGCATTATTTTTTGGTATTTATCATCAGAAAATCACTGAAGGCAATGATATCATGTTATCATAACGATATAATGTGGCAATAAGATTATAACTGTTCTGTGCATTTACACAGTGGCCATATTCATCAATGGAAACGCACCAAAAACAACATTAACTTTATAGCAGACCCTGTGAAAAGACCCTGTAAAAAGGTATTCGAGTGTCAGAATGTTGTGGGACTGCACAGGAGTTATTATTATGGATTATAGATCACGAAATTTAGCACTTTTTATTTTATTGGTTTTTTTAAAGCATGACGGTAAAACACGAACGCGGTTATGAATATATTAAAACATATGCTTGTTTGTTGTAAAAATTAGTAATAATGACAAAAAAACACTCATTTGTGCATCTCCTTACTTCTGTGCGCAGCCATGCTACTGTTGTAGATAGTGTATTCTGGGAAATATTCTCACCCCTTGGTTTCGAGTGAGGAAAAGTCTCAGTTTCAAGGGCTATCTAGCCCTTCCCCTTAGCCCATACACGTTCAAGCTAAAGAGAATTGGGACACTCCTTCACATGAGCGCGCAAAATGAGGGGTAGGGGTAAGGGGTAGAATTGGGATTGACAGACCGAGAGAACTGAACTACAAGTGTGAACACAGCCTCAGAATGTAAACAGGGTCAATTCAGATTTCATGTTGACTTTAAAGCATTGGCAGATGAATGTAAAGAAGATTTTGGCTTACCTCAGAACTTTTTATTCATGTTTCTTTTTAAAGACACGCACCTGTGTCTGTGTCACTGAGGATTAAGGTCATGGTTGAGTCTCACTGCCTCTGGTCAGAGCGTTTCATGTCAGCTCACAATGTCACAGCGGCATAAGGCACTGCATGCCATAAAATCTCTATAAGCAGCCCTATCTTACATAAAAGGTTGAAATAAAAGGTAACAGCTTATAGGAAATCACCTGCATTGCTTAGAGAGTTGCTGTGAACTTAAGCTTTGTTCAGACAGCCAGAGAGAGAAAAAAAAAAAAATAAAGCAGAATTTCCAAATTCAATTTGAAACCCAAACCTGTATGTTGTTTGAAATTTAATTTGGTCCATATTTCCATATGTCCATATTTAATTTCCATAATCTTTTCATTTATTTCACTTATTTCTTTATTTATTGTCTTATTTGGCACATGAATGACACAAGAGTTCAGGCAAAACAATCCATATTGTGCAAACTGCTTTCAATTATGCTAAACAGTAAGAGTGCAAATAATAAACAAACAAATAAATAAATAAATAAATAATGTGCTAGCACGTTCGCCTCACAGCAAGAAGGTTGCTGGTTCGAGCCTTGGCTGGATCAGTTGGCATTTCTGTGTGGAGTTTGCATGTTCTCCCCGTGTTATAGGTTATTTGCGCTATAGGTAAATTGGGTACGCTAAAATTTACCGTAGTGTACGTGTGTGAATGAGTGTGTATGGATGTTTCCTAGTGATGGGTTGCAGCTGGAAGGGCATCCGCTGCATAAAACATATGCTGGATAAGTTGCCGGTTCGTTCCGCTGTGTCGACCCCAGATTGGTGAAGGGACTATGAATGAATGAATGTACATCAAAATGAAATAAAGAAATATATTTTTGACATAATTTACTCATTGACATGTTCTATGTCCCTAAAAAACAATATAATAATAATATTCTCATAAATATTTTTTTTTAATTTATTTTGAGGCTGTTCTTTGCTTCATTGGCCATAAAATGAACAAAAATGTATCTGACTTAAAATTATTCGTTTAAAAGAAGTTATATACAGATATCACAGCATATTGCTATTATAATATTAGTTTTGCATGAATAAATAAATAAATAAATAAAATATATAAATATATTAAATTTATAAAATAAATAAATAAATGAAGTAAATAAATAAATACATAAATAAATAAAATAAATAAATTAATAAAAATGTATAAGTAAATAATGAAATGTATAAAAATTAATAGTGTATAAATAAACAAAATTTATAAAATAAAGAATATAAATAAATAAAATATAAAAATAAATAAATCATAAATAAATCATATATATAAAATAAATAATTAAAATAAATTATATACATAAATTATATAAATAAAATATATTAATTAATTAATTAAATAAATAAACCATATAAATAAAAAAATATATAAAATATATAAAATAAATAAATAAAATATATAAATAAATAATATAAATAAAATATATAAAGAAAACAAAGTAAATAAAATATATAAATAAATACATTGATTGATTGATTGATTGATTAATTGATTGATTGATTGATTGATTGATTGATTGATTGATTGATTGATTGATTGATTGATTGATTGATTGATTGATTGATACATAAATATATAAATATGTAAATAAACAAACATTTTGGCATGATGATGAATAAGTTATGACATTTTTTTTTAATTATCGCTAAGTTACTCTGACCTTGACATATGCAGCACAGCATATTAACTGTCTGAACAAATATATCAGATTTGATTGGGTGCAGTGTGAACAAAGCCTTTACTGTATGCATACTGTTACTAAACACTGCCTAACTCCCCATCCCTGCCTGAATGCAATGCATGTTTCTTGTTATGATGAAAGCTTTTTTTATTTGTGAACTGATATCCTGTCAGATCTATTAAGCTGTGAATGTTTACTGAATGCATATGATTTGTTTGGTATTGATCTAAACTGTACTTCTGAATGCTTCTCTTTGTCTCTTCTCCTTGATAACTGTTGTGAACCTCTCTCAATGTACTCGTTTCATCTCCATTAGTGTCTGTGTGTTTGTCTGTTGTGCTCTATTGTACGTGATGTCTTCCATTGCCCTTCACTAATATTGGTAGCAAAGAAGCTGTGAAAAACCAAAGAAGCTTGTTGTTTAACCTTTCAATTTTTTTTCTTTGCTTTAAGTATAAAAAAAAACACACGGTTTTATTATTGAGAACAAACAATTACATAAGATGCATTAAAAATGCTACTTGGAAGTTCAAATCACTGAGCGTATAGCTATATTTATGGCATGGGTCGGTGTTCATATTGATAATTTTGTCACGGGTGTGTGTTGGGAAGGTGGTGTCATCAAGTATTTACAATGTACACTAAGAAAAATTACAGTAAAAATACTTTAATTTGTTATTTTTCTCAAAGTATAATTTAACTTTGGTTCAAACTGTAAAATTGCATTTAATCAAAATCCAAAAAATATTAATTGTGGTTAAGAAAAAATAATGACATTCACACAAATTAAAAATAATGTTTAACATATAGACACAATTGTTTTTTACTTTACTACTGTTAGATCACACTCTCCATGCCAGATAAATAAGATCCAGCCCCGGATACCAGAGCTTGTCAGAAAATGTCCGTTTCTCCAGGTATGTGGACCACAAGTCCAGAGTTTCCAATACACAAACCTCTCTGAGTAACAGTCTCAGAGAGGAGCAGAAGCAGGAGACAAAGTAATGATGATAAAGAAAAAGCAGAGCTTATTGTATAATCTTAGTTACATTTGATTCAATGCTCAGACTTCATCTGACCAGGATAAATCCAACAAGTCTTATTATAGCACAAGCAACAGCAATGGAAAATTACTGCTTCAAAACATTCTCCAGAGACAATATAGACCTTGAAATGAAGACATTTATCTCTTACTCATTAAAACAAGTGTCGCTTAAATCCACACAGTCATAAGATTACAACAACCTGGGAAAATGAAATAATTATTATTATATATTATTATATAATATTATAATATTATTATAAAGCAATAATTATCAGAAAATAATAACTATAAAATATTAAAACATAATTAAAAAATAATAATAATCAAATTATTAACTAATGATCAATAAAAAGATAAAATGATAATTATAGAAATGACTAATGGTCATATGATTAAATAAAATAATCAAATGAAGAATAATGAATTTAAACAAATGAAATTAAAACACAACACAAATGAATGGTTGCTGTCTTGAAACAACACACACATACGTTTGCTACAAGGATTCTCAGATCCTTAGTTTGATTCTTCAGTACACTGTAAAAAGTGAAAAATTATACTACTTTAGCTTGTTACAACTACATGAATTAATTAGTTTCCACTTCATTTATAACCGATTTCAGCAATAAACAAGTTGAAAAAATCTTATTTTAGGTATGAGTTGAAGTAATTTAGTTAAGTTAATCCAATGGTGCTTTGTTTTCAGTGTATCTTTTTTAAACCCTAGATTATATATATATATATATAGTGCTCAAAAAATAATTGGAAAAATTAAACAGTGTTCCCTTTATTTATTTGAGCAGTATAGTAGTAGTAAAGTATAATCTTACTTTGGACCAACCTAAAAATTGCTGTAAATTGTAATTATATTATATATTATTATATAAGTTATAAATTACCCTCAAATTATAGTTTTGACTTTTATGTATTTTAATATTAATCAAAATATTTATTCTGCCCAGGGAAAATACATTTAAATATTCTTTTTACTGACTATGATTTTATTGAATTACTTTGGGTCGACTTAAAATTAGAATCCAATTAATGATGTACTTTGGAGTAAACTATAATAAATACACACAATGTTAGTCTAGGCAACACGGTGGCTCAGTGGTTACCATTATGGCCTCACAGCAAGAAGGTCGCTGGTTCGAGTCCCAGCTGGGTCAGTTGGCATTTCTGCGTGGAGTTTGCATGTTCTCCCTGTGTTCACGTGGGTTTCCTCCGGGTGCTCTAGTTTCCACCACAGTCCAAAGACATGCGCTATAGTAAATTGAATAAGCTAATTTGGCCATAGTGTATGAGTATGTATGGATGTTTCCCAGTACTGGGTTGTGGCTGGAACGGCTGAGTAAAACATATGCCGGAATGGTTGGAGGTTCATTTTGCTGTGGTGACCTCTGAAATAGAGACTAAGCTGAAGGGAAATGAATGAATGGATGTTAGTCTATGCTATTGCAAGTTTAAATATATATATATATATATATATATATATATATATATATATATATATATATATATATATATATATATATATATAATGAAGTAGACTATCTGCTGGTGCTTTCAGTATGGCTGTAAATGTCAAGCAAGATGGTACTGTACCAACAAAACACACATTATAAACATAAAAACAGTAAAAGCACATAAACAGTATGCTTTTTTTTTTCATGTGGTCACAATACATAAAAAGTTAAAAAATATGACTAGCAAATATTACCTGCATGTTTTCCTTAAAAAAAAACTTAATTTTTTTTAAAACCTAAGAAAAAAAGAATTAAATATCTTGGATGAAGTGAGTGGATTATCAGTAAAAGTTCATTCAGGAAGTGAACAAATCAAGCACAATTAAGTGCACACAGCATGCCATATCATCTGATAATTGTAGGAAATAATTCCAAAAGGCAACTGACTGTGTAAAACTGAATAAAATAAACAAAAATGTGATGAATATGCAGAGTTCAGTGGCTAATCAGCCAGAATAACGTGATGGTGACCAGCGAAACATAGCTTTCACTCAAGTGGCCACGCCCTTAATTATGCAGACTTAGTTTAACTTAATAAAAACAAAACGGACGAGTTATAAAAAAAATTCACCGCCTCACAGTTGTAATGAAGGGTAATATTAGCTATATGAAGCAAAATTGTCATTTGTATCAGGCTGTAAACTTTGTAAACCCATTTTAACATTGGGTTCAATTAGAAATGTGCTCTATTATGGAGCCAAGCCTAGTGGAATTTCAATGAATTGCAGTTTCAGTTACTTCTGTATTATCTTCACAAGGGAGAGCGGGAGGTTGCCGCTTGATCCCAACAAACCATACATTAATAGATAGCTCATTTATTCAGCTTCAGGTGATGCATAAATTTCCATTACATAAAAAAATGACATTTTTGACTGTTTTTGTGGTCACATATTTACTAAGGGTGCCAATATTAGTGAAGGACACTTTATATGTTAGTTCCAGGAAAACATTACATTAATATATGTGTCGATCATTTATTCATTTATTCAACACCTTTAGTGTATGTATTTCCACAACATGCAGATATTCCTGTCCTCTGTGTTGAATATCTGCATGTTGTCCATGTTTAGAGCTTCAGTCTAATGTAACATTTATATTCGCTCTCTCTCTCTCTCTCTCTGTGTGTTTTTCGCTTACTGTGGTTGTTCAGGTTGAAAGGTGGTGGCCAGTCCTGGGGTAATAACCAGGACGGGGTGGTATCCAGCCAGCCGGCCCGTGTGGTCGATGAACGCGAGCAGATGGCCATCAGCGGAGGATTCATCCGCAGGTCTGTTACCTATGAAAACATTTCTGCTAAATTCAGTGAAGTCTATGTTTGTGAATGTTAAAATGTATTCATGAAAATGAGCATTTACAGATAATGTCAGAATTATTAGCCCCCCTTTGAATGTTTTTCTTTTTTAAATATTTCCCAAATTATGTTTAACAGAGCAAGGACATTTTCACAGTATGTCTGATAATATTTTTTCTTCTGGAGAAAGTCTTGTTTGTTTTATTTCAGCTAGAATAAAAGCAGTTTTTAATTTTTTAAAAACATTAAGGTCAATATTATTAGCCTCTTTAAGCTATATATTTTGATTGTCTACAGAACAAACCATCATTATACAATGACTTGGCTAATTACCCAAACTTGTCTAATTAACCTAGTTAAGCCTTTAAATGTCACTAAGCTAAATACTAGTATCATGAAAAATACCTAGTTAAATATTATTTACTGGCATCATGGCAAATATTAAAGAAATCAGTTATTAGAGATGAGTTATTAAAACTATTATCACTAGAAATGTGCTGAAACAGTTTTCTTTCTGTTAAACAGAAGTTGAAGAAAAAATATTCAGGGGGGTAATAATTCAGGAAGGCTAATAATTCTGACTTCAACTGTAAATATGGTACTGTATAAAAGTATTGTAAGGTTTCTTTATTGTTTTGTTTTTGATAAAAGGCTGTATTTATTTGATACACAATAAAGTAAAAGTAGTCATATTTATTTTACAATTTTAAAAACTGTTTCCTATTTAAAAATATATCTTTTAAAATGTAATTTATTTCTGATGCAAAGGTGGCATTTTAGCACCACTACTGTCATCATTATTTTATATATAATTCCAATATAATGACTTGCTGTAAAAAATATTTTTGTATAAATGAAAAAAATATTTGCTGTATAAATATAGATATTATAAATTATCCATTCATTTTCTTTTCAGCTTAGTCCCTTATCAGGGGTTGGCACAGCGGAATGAACTGCCAACTTATCCAGCATGCGTTTTTATGCAGTGGATGCCTTCCAGCTGCAACCCATCACTGGGAAACACCCATACACTCTCATTCACACACACATACACTACAGACAATTTACCTTACCAGTACACCTACTGCATGGCTTTGGACTTGAGGGGGAAACCAGAGCACGTGGAGGAAACCCACGCGAACACCCAAACTCCACACAGAAATGCCAATGGCCCCAGCTGTGACTTGAACCAATGACCTTCTTCCTATGAGGTGACAGCGCTACCCACTGCGCCACCGATCCACCCCCATTCTGAAAACAAGAATTAATAAAAAAAAACTGACATAAAATATTAGGTAACATATATTGAGAAAAAAGGTAATAATGTGTATTTGACAAATATTAGGTAAAAATATGAAGCCAAATAATGAAATAATAACCAGGATG
Organism: Danio aesculapii; assembly: GCF_903798145.1. Classification (NCBI taxonomy): domain Eukaryota; kingdom Metazoa; phylum Chordata; class Actinopteri; order Cypriniformes; family Danionidae; genus Danio; species Danio aesculapii. The sequence continues at coordinate 40,849,133 of NC_079451.1, read as the reverse complement.
ATAATAATGGTAAAAATGTATGAGTACTTATTTACATTTTAATTTATTCTGAAAAGAAGAATTATTAATAAAAACAGACATAAATGACAAAAATATTAGATAAAAAATAAATATGTAAAAAATGTATTAAGTTAAAAAATATGTATTTGTCTAATGATAAGTAAAAGTAAAAATAATAAAACCATAATAATAATAATAATGGTAAACATTTATAGATACATAATTCCATTTTAATTTATTCTGAAATGAAGAATTAATAAAAACAAAACAGACATAAATTACAAAATTATTAGGTGAAAAAATATTGAGTTAAACTTTTTATTTCATTATAATATTAAGTAAAATGTATTTGACTACTAATAAACAAAAAATTAAGTAAATGCCAAATAATAATAATAATAACAATAATAATGGTAAAAGTGTATGAATACATCCTTCCATTTTAATTTATTCTGAAAAAAGAAGAATTAATAACAAATAAAACAGACATACATTACAAAAATATTAGGTAAAGAAATAATGAGTAAAAAAATATTATATTATAATTTAAAGTAAAAAATAACATGTATTTGACTTATAAGTAAAAATGTAAAGTAAATGGCAAATAAATACCATGATAATAATAATGGTAAACATTTATAGATACTTAAATCCATTTTAATTTATTCTGAAAAGAATAAATAATAAAAATAAATCAGACTTAAATTACAAAAATATTAGGTGAAGAAATATTGAATAAAAAAATATTTTATTATATTAAGTTAAAAATATATGTATTTGTCTAATATTAAGTAAAAATGTAAATGCCTAGTAATAACCATGATAATAATAATGGTAAACATTTATAGATACTTAAATCCATTTTGAAAAGAAATATTAATAAATAAAATAAACAGACATAAATGACAAAAATATTAGGTGAAAAAATATTAAGTAAAAAAAAATTTGACTAGCATGAAATACATATATATAGTAAATGGCAAAAAAATCAAACAATAACCACAAAAATAAAGGTAATAATGTATGAATATTTAATAAATAAATAGCACTGACGCCTCACAGCAAGAAGGTTGCATTCGAGCACCGGCTGAGGATTTCTGTGTGGAGTGTGCATGTTCTCCCCGTGTTCGTGTGGGTTTCCTCCAGGTGCTCCGGTTTCCCTCACAATCCAAAGACATGCGCTATAGGTGAATTGAATAAACTAAATTGGTCGTAGTGTATGCGGTTCATTCCGCTGTGGCGACCCCTAAGGAAAATTGACCCCCAAGCCGAAGGAAAATGAATGAATGAATTGAGTAACCCAGTGTCCAGCTGCAATCCAAAGACAACAATTAAACTGGATGGTTTTTATAGGCTTGCAATATGTGGTATGAAAATAAAATTGCAATAAATAATAGTATTTACTATTGTCATCTAGTCACTATGATTACAGGCATCGTCCACCAACTAGAGAAAGGGATTGACTTCATTTACCTTCTATGTTAAGCTGCTTTAACACAATCTACATTGTAAATGCACAATAGAAATAAAAATGAATTGAATTGTTGACCATCAGCTGTTGTGTGGGCAGAACAGATTGAGTGACATGTTAGTAAATACAGTTGTCAGTCCTAAACACCGCCTGTGTGAGCAAAAGCTAATTGTTTTCATCAATCTAGCGCAGTGTATCAGCAGTAAGTGCAGCGCGTTTGGGTTGTCAGTGAGTCACGAGGATCTCTATAATTGTCTGCTGAAGACGGATGTCCGCTTTGTGCCAGACTGTAGCTTCAGGCACTTCGGGGATGGTCATGAAACCACTGAACTGTTGTTGGTCCTCTGTCTCAAAATATCCAATGTCAGGTCACAAACAAACTAGCATCCATATTCAGCTTAATGCTGTTAGGCAGCTGTTGTAGTCATGCTAGTGTAGACAGAACGTACAGGAGAGAAGATGTGAGTCAACAGAATCATCAGTTGCACCGTTATGTGTTTACTGTCCTTTTTCTGTCCAGTATAACCTATTAAACCGATTGAAATCAATGCAGAGACATTGTATGGAAGTTTGTTTTCGCTATGCAGTAAAAAATATACATTTTACTTCACAGCTTTAATGTTTTAGGGATTATTTCTTGTAGTTGCATGATTATATAAAGTATTTTTTAAAAGTAAATAGTAAGCAGCACAATTTTTTTTGCCTCCAAGCATCCACAATTGCAGATTACTAACATACAATTGGCATAACTGTGAGATATAAATGTGCAGTTATGAAAAGATAATTCACAAATGTGAGATGCAACTCTGGCTTTATTTCTCAGAATTATTTTGGTAACACTTTACAATAAGGTTTCATTAGTGAATGTATTTACTAACATGAACTAAGAATAACCAATACTTGTACAGTGTTTATAAATCATAGTTCAACATTTACTAATGCCTTATTAAAATCTAAATTCTTACTTGTTAACATTAGGTATTGCACCGTGAGTTAACATGAACTAACAATGAACAACTGTATTTTCAATAACTAACGTTAACTAACATGAACAAATACTGTAATAAATGTATTGTTCACTGTTTGTTCATGTAAGTAAATGCATTAACTATTTAATTAATACTATCTGTTTGTAAAGTGTAACCATTTTATTTCTCAGAATCTTACATCATCAAAGGACAAACTCTAAAGTCTTAAAATTCAAAACTGTGAGTTTAAAAAAAAGTCAAAATATAATTGTGCATAATTTTAGCGAGACTAAATCCAGAGTTGGGAGATGTAAACTCAAACTTGTTAGATATAAACTCAGAATTCTGAAAACAAAATCTGAATTGTGAGATGTACATTTCAAAAACAAGGAAAAGTGTACAGAATTGTGATATTGTACACTCAGAATTTGTGGAAAAACTTCAGAATTGTGAGATGTAAACTTAAAATTGGGCAAAAAGTCACAATTGTAACACGGGGAGTGACAGAGACAATTGAGGTTTAGGATCCAGGTGCAGGTTTATTCAAAGTCAGGGAAGCAATGGTCAACACAGGTGCAAACAGATGTATAAAGGCAGTCCAGAATCGTAGTCAAACACCAGGCAAAGATCAAAAACACGGAGGAACAAGACTAAGGAAAACGCGTTGTCCTTAGTCTTGTTCCTCCGTGTTTTTGATCTTTGCCTGGTTTCCCTTTCTCCTTGTCTGCCGCCTGTCTACCGACCTCTCGCCTGGTGTTTGACTACGATTCTGGACTGCCTTTATACATCTGTTTGCACCTGTGTTGACCATTGCTTCCCTGACTTTGAATAAACCTGCACGTGGATCCTAAACCTCAGTTGTCTCTGTCACTCCCCGTGTTACAACAATTGTGAGATGTAAACTTGAAATTGCAAAGGAAGTCAGAATTGCGAGATGTAACTTTGGAATTCTGAAAATTCGTCATAATTATCAGATGTAAACTTCGATTTGTGAAAAAAATCAGAATTGTGAGATGTAGACTTCGAATAAAAACAACATCAGAATTTTGAGATGTATACCTAAAATTGCAAGATGTAAACTTCGAACTGAGAAAAAAACTCACAATTGTGAGATGTAGACCTCGATTTAAAAAAAAAAACATCAGAATTGCGAGATGTATACTTAAAATTGTGAAGAAAGTAATAATTGCGAGAAGTAAACTTCGAATTGGGAAAAAAGTCACAACTGTTAGGAAACTTCAAATAAATGAAAAAACATCAGAATTGTGAGATGTAAAAGCACAATTCCAAAAATTGTCAGAAACGCGAGATGTAAAATTGAATTTTCGAAGAATGAGAGAATTGCAAGATGTAAATTTCGAATTGGGAAAAAAAGTCACAATTGCGCGATTTAGGCTTCATATTAAAAAGCCGTCAGATTGTGAGATGTAAATTTTAAATTTGTGGAAAAGCATCAGAATTATGAGATGCTAACTTCGAATTAGTAAAAAATTCACAACTGTGAAATGCTGATTTGGAAAAAAAAACTCTAGGATTGTGAGATGTTAACTTCGAATTGGGAAAAAAGTCACAATTGTGAGATGTAAACTTGAAAATGCAAAGAATGTTGGAACTGCGAGATGTAAATTAGGAATTCTGAAAATACGTCATAATTATCAGATGTGAAAAACGTTATTAGAGAAATTATTCAATTTGTGAAAAAAGTCAGAATTGTGAGATGTAGACTTCGAATAGAAGAAAAAGATCAGAATTGCGAGATGTAGACTTAAAATTGCGAAGAAAGTCAAAATTGCAAGATGTAAACTTCAAACTGAGAAAAAATCTCACAATTGTGAGATGTAGACTTCGAATAGAAGAAAAAGATCAGAATTGCAAGATGTATACTTAAAATTGTGAAGAAAGTCAGAATTGCGAGATGTAAACTTTGAATAGAAAAAAACATCAGAATTGCGAGATGTAGACTTAAAATTGCGGAGAAGTCAGAATTGCAAGATGTAGACTTCGAATAAAAAAAAAAAATCAGAATTGGGAGATGTAGACTTCGAATAGAAAAAAAACATCAGAATTGTGAGATGTAAAAGCAGAATTACAAAGAATGTCAGAATTGCAAGATGTAAACTTCGAATTGGGGAAGAAAAGTCACAATTGCGAGACTTAGGCTTCAAATAAAAAAAAACATCAGAATTGCAAGATGTAAACTTCAAATGGGGAAGAAAGTCATAATTGGGAACTCAGATAATGTAAACTCAGAATTACGAAATAAAAACTCTTTTTTTTATCATGTATAATAATGACTGAATCTCATTGTCTAGTAGTGTCGTTCACATCATGTCACATTATAAAAGTAAGATGGACTGCGAATGCATTTCAGTATTGACTTTAATATGAAAATCCTCCTGAGGGTTTTGTGCATCAGTCATTGGTTTTATTTGTTTGCATTTCCGCAGGGTAACAAATGATGCGCGAGAGAATGAAATGGATGAGAATTTGGAGCAGGTTGGGAGTATCATCGGTAACCTTCGCCACATGGCTCTCGACATGGGCAACGAGATCGACACCCAGAACCGTCAAATCGACAGGATTATGGACATGGTGAGATCATGCCATTGCAACATTAGAGAACTTATTAACCAACACAACAGCCTCAGTGCAGACTGCGAGCTCTCTCAAGAGATAAGAGCATCTAATTATAACACATAATGCTTGCTGGTGCTTGAAATGACACATCCCACTGTAAAATAATAAATAAATACATTCATTTTACTCAGGAGTATTAATGGACTGTGGATCATAAATCCACTTTATTAAGGAATGCATTTTTATTACTATTTCTCTTCAGAACAGGGTGTTTTATTTATTTAATAACTTTTCTTGAAATGTCTGGAATCACAAAATGAATACTCATTTTCAATCAGGGGGCCTCAACATGATGTAAAATTATTATAATTAAAATATTATTATGAGTAATGTTTGCATTGATATGCATATGTGTGATACAAAAATAATTCAAATGGTATAGCTTGTTATTAATTGAAGAAAAAAATCTGGAAACTTCTAGAATATAAAGAATGATTATGTTTCAGGTTATTAATCATGATAATCAGGTGGCCTCAGTAGGAAATAACATTATTTAAATATTCTACACTGTAAAAAAATATCAGTTCATTAACAGTATTTTGTGATTCATGAAGTGTTTTCCTTTTATTATGGTAGTGAAATGCATTATGGGATGTTGATCTCTGCTCTGTCGACTTTTGATGTTGAAAATTTACCTCTGCATTTTAACAAAGTGACTTTATTGACATTTTAGTAGTTTGAAATAATATAATGCATGATAAATAATATATAGAGAAATAAGTCTGTAAAATAACAAAACAATGCCCTGGCAGTTTATTACAAGGACTTTGTAGCATAATACACAACACCAACCCAGACAATATATCACTTTAAGCAATTAACATTTTAAAATGTTAATAAAAGTACATTTTTTTACTTTTCAGGCCCTATCGTGCACCCCGTGCTATAAGGCACAAGACGTGTTTGCCCCAACCTGTTGCTATTTTCAGACCAACACAACCTTAATTTTCCCGTTTTCTGCCACGTTGTTTAAATAGCAAATTCATTTGCGCCACTTTGTGGACTCATGGGTGTTCTGGTCTAGAAAAGAGGTGTGTTAAGGTGCAGTGTTGTTGCATTGCTATTTTGAGGAACTAAACTTGACTGCGCAACAGACAAGCTGAAAGCAGGTCTAAAGTCCAGCACAAAGCGCATTAGTTGTGTCTCGCTTACACATTGCTTAATACACACAGGATGTACAGCAATACACAAATATATTTACAAATGAAAAAGAATTAAAGGATTAAAATATGACAAAATATTACTTTTTACATAAATATAAAAACCAGTGCCTCCTTGCCTTTTGTAAAATGTTATTATTAGTAGCAGTATTATTTATTATATGCATATTTATATTTGTTTTATTAAAAACAAGCTTAGATTTGTCCAGCGGTCAGGTTTTGGACCATATGGGGCATAGCACGTGTGTTTGGATATACACAACTGGACTCACTTTTTACCACACTTCATTATTATTGTTCATTTATTCGTTTGCTGGAAATTAGAACTGAATTTAGAAATAGTTTTGAAACAAATCTTTGCATTTAACAAACTAAATTAATTGTGTAGGCTAATGGAGTGCCTACAACACCATTTCCTTATCCACAAAAGAGAGAAAGAGAAGGTGAAAGTAAAGGCTAATTGGAGGAGGCTCATTCTTTATCCTCGCGCTGCAGATGCTCTGTTTTCTCTGTAGTGAAGTGTTCAGTTTTTCCACTTACAAAGTCTGCCATGTACATAGCAAATGCACCATGGCGTGACGGAACTGACTCTTAAAGGGAATGGGAGATGAGACTCTGATTGATTTATTCTCAAAACACATCCATAACTCATTAAGAGAATAAGCACAACCCTGTTAGACCATGCGCCTCGGTGCAATTACATTTTTTAAATTAATAATCGAACTTCCTCAACATAGCTAATATTTCTAAATAACTAATAATAAAATAATTAGTTTTTATTTAATAACAATTTTTTATTTATTTATTCATTTAGTGTCTTATAATTGCTGTTACTGAAATATCTAGAATCATTGCTAATCAATTAATAATAATAATTAGCTGATTTATATTTAATGACTCTCCGGGTTTTACTATTTGAAAACCACCAGCTTTGCCATAATTGCATCATAAATACTGAATCTAATACCAAATAAACAGTTTATTATTACTTAATTATTAGCCTTCCTGTTAAATTTAATTTCTTTTATATGTTTTTCCCAATTTCTGTTTAACAGAATGAAGATTTTTTCTACACATTTCTAAACATAATAGTTTAATACCTAATTTCTAATAAGGCCTAAAGTCTAAAGTCTAATAAGGCCTAAAGCCTAAAGTCACATTTAAAGGCTTAATTAGATTAATTAGGCAAGTTAAGGTAAATAGGCAAGTCATTGTATAACAATGTTTTGTTCTGTAGCCAGTAAACAAAAATCTTAAGGGGGCTAATAATATTGACCTTAAAATGGTTACTAATACATGTAAAACTGCTTTTATTCCGGCCAAAATAAAACAAGTAAGACTTTCTCCAGAAGAAAAAAATATTATAAGAAATACTGTGAAAATATCTTAAAGCTGTTAAATATCACTTGCAAAATATTTGAAAATATTGCATAGGAGGGCAAATAATTCAGCAAATATATATAAACTATATTATCTATTATCTTCCAGGCGGACTCCAACAAAACCAGGATCGACGAAGCCAACCAGCGGGCCACAAAGATGCTGGGAAGTGGCTAAAATCCCTCGGAGAAGTGCTTTGTGTCCCATTCCCCGTCCCCCCGCCGTTCCTGCACCAGTGCACATGTGCTTTCACCACGGTATTCGGCCCGACCGGCTTGCACACATGCACTTCTCAGCCCCTCTGCGCTCTATCTAGAACGTGTCGTCGTGTGTGTGTCTGTCTTTACTGATAGTCTAGCAAATGGTCACATTTACTCTGTATCTTTTCTCTCCAAAGGTTAAATGTACATAGTGCATATTTGATGGCTAGAACTCATGTGTGAAGTTTCTTCTCTTTTATTTTTGTCTTTCATTTTCTTTATCAAGTGTAAATCATCAAGTACATATACACACACTTTTTTTGTTTGTTGTTGGATGAAATTTCTTAAGGTTTTCAGTCATCTGTGTGTCCATGCTCTCTGTGTTTTACTCTATATAAGCCATGCTTCATATTGAGACGTAGCGAACCAGGAGATGAATTAGAGATGGTTAGGCGCTGGAGATCACGTGACAGATTGCTTATCTTAGCCTGCCATTTTGTAATCGCCTTTAGACAGTGTTCAGTGACGATTATTCCACCTTAAAG